>NC_092628.1:6630796-6730144 GCF_039555335.1 Amphiura filiformis
AAAATAGTTTACAATAACATTTTTTGAAAACATTTAAAAATATTGTTGTAGTGTCTTTTCATACAAAACGTTTTAAAACGTTATCATGACCTTTATATAACCCGACATTTTAATGTTATTAAAACGTTTTTCCCTAAACCAAAAGCCAAAATATAACTTATTTAAAACGTTTTTAAACGTTTTTGTGTTTGCTGGGCTAATACTATATGCATTGACACGGTAAAACAGCTTTCATCATGTTCATATACCTGTTGGATTTGGACAGTTGAGCGTTTTTTTCGTAAGATTAACAAAAATACCCCAAAGTTTGGAGTACCAAGCAATGGACTCTTTGTCCTGGCTGGGGATAGAGGTATAGGACATTTATTTTTTTCTAAACTAAATGAAAACTGAAGTGATAGCGTTTTCCTTGATGTAAACATCCTCATAAATAACTGTAGCTTATATTTTTCAAACATATGGTATGTCATGTAATAGTTCAAATATAAGACTTGCTATTTAAACATAATAGATAAAGATATGTGCTCTGAATCATGACATAAAATAAATGTCTCGAATTATTTGGCAAAATGATATTTAAAGTAAGCTTTGTAAGCTACTGAAAATTACAAGATACATACAGCCTGTCTCAAAAACAAATTGTGCAAGTGAAAAGCGCCCTCTTTGGCTTCGTTATGACATGATGCTTACATCAACGTCAAGGGCGTAGTCTTAAATCTAAAATGCCGTTTGTTCTGTTCAATTTGCTTGTTTTAATCTTGAGATATGGTTAGTTAACGACGAAAGGGTAAAATCACAATTGTGTCACTTTTACTAGTGAAGAAGGTTTTACATGTAAATCAGTGATAGCATTAAGTTTATCAAGAGTTCCTTCGTGAAATCAAAAGAATGCATCAATTACACAATACCAAAATTTTTTTTACTGTTTTTACTGTTTTATCATGATGATTCTCTTTTTCCACTAAAAACAGATTAAAAGATAAATAAATATTTCACATTCTGCTGTAAAATTAAATACATGTGCATGTCAATTATTTTATCATGGTAAATACTGTTCTCTTAGTCACTTAAGACATGTTAAAAGACAAACAAATATTGCACACTTTAGCATTATGTTAATGAACGCGTATTACTTGTTGGGAGAGAAATTAGACAAAATAATGCACGCGCGCTGATGTGGATACGTGCAATGCACGAGTCCCGAAGGGGGAGTGCATTAGACGCATCAACATCAGCTATCATTGATTTTACATGTACAGCTCTCTTCCCTTGTAAAAGTGGCACAATTGTGATTTTACATTTTCGTTGTTAAATAAACATATCTCGAGATTGAAACAAGTAAATTGAACAGAACAAACGGCATTTGAGAGCTAAGACTGCGTCCTTAACGTTGATGTAACCATCATGTGACAACGGTAGTTCCTAATTGCCAAAGAGTGCGCTTTTTACTTGCACAATTGAATATATGAATACAAAAGCCACCCAAGTCCATACTTTGGCCAAATTGAGTTAAGCATGGGAAAGTGTTGCTATACATAGGCCTGTCATATGTATGAAAGAACATCTCAAAATCATCCTCTGTGTCTATTGAGCATGTGAAAAATAGCATGTATGAAAGAATCAACCCAAGTCCATGATTTGAGTCTTTTAACACATTGATTGAAATCCAGTATGTATAAAAGTCCACTTGTAACACATTCATTGCTGGAGAGTGACTTTTGAAAAAAGAATGGGTTTAATCAAGGAAAGTGTGTGGTTTATATTACATGGCAGAATGCTTATCAACATTATACATAACTGTGTGCTTTAATTTGTATTATCTTACTAGTGGTAATCTCATTCCAACATTATTGTCTTTGTATATGATTCAAAAAAACACCCAAGTCCAGAATTTAAAATGAACCACACGAAGTCCCTGAAATGCTAATCGTCATACCTAATACAGTTTAACCCACCCATTTGCACGTAAAACTTACCATATTGACCAGGTAAATCTAACTGAAGGAATTAAAATAATACACCGGGTTTTTTCTCAAAATCACTTCCCATGGACTTGGGTGGGTTTTGGATTCATGTTTTCAATTGTTTTTGAGACAGGCTGTATTTGGTGCATGCGCAGTTGTACGCACCAATCGTTCCGTGTCCAACGTATAACACTAGGAGACATTTTTCCGCGAAAAATCTGTGACTGGTTGAAAAATCCGTGAAAATCTTTGTTGGATCACATGTTTTTCACGGATTTCACGGACGTTTATTTTGTTGCTCATGGATTGGAAAAATCGGTAACCCTGAACATGTTAGCGAAACAACTATACAGACATTTTATTTTTTATTTCTAAAAAGGTTTTCTTTTTTAATTCGTCATAGTAACAAGAGAGAAACATTTAGATACATGATTTTTTAAAAACTTGGATTAGAAGTTTCCAGGAAATATCTTCGAGTCAAATACGATTTAATCATGACTTTCTTCAGCGTGTTCCATCTCCTCCTCATCGTAGTCTTGTTGTAAAAGACCGGCAAGCTTAGGTCGATTCTTAGCTAACACTATTTTCATTGCTTTGCGTACGTCCATGCCTTTATCAGTCTTCTCTTCGATCACGGCCACTATATCCTGATGAATAAGCCCAATCGGCATTGGAAGTTTGCAATGCATTGTGGGACAGTTTTTGCAGTTTTAGGACACTTTGTCCTTTGACCTATCGGGAAAATTGCTGTAATTATTAATAATTTATTTATTATTGTCATAATGTTATCATTAAAAATATTTAAATAATTAATTCATTTAATAATAATGTTTTTTAAGTTTGTTTTTATTCGAGTAACAAGTTTTAAATTATATTTTGTACGCACAAAACCCGAATTTTCCAGATAGGTCAAAGGGCAAAGTGTCCTAAAAAAACCGGAAGTTACAATAGCGATTTGGCTTATTTCGTCGTCTTTCAGATGTACGATAAGTGACAAAAATGTCCCGTAGTTGTAGAAAAAATGCATTTAACGGCTCACATGGTTTTCATATTGGCCTTTTCTTCAGCCAAACTTAATTTCAAACTTCCTCATTAATATTCATATATGCTAATTAACCACACCCACCGCATGAATATGCAAATTTATCCACGCCATCTCATAACTATGCAAACCGAAAGTGACTTTTTTGACCTCATCAATATTCTTGAATGTTCATAATGTCAAAAAAGGCCGTAGGTATCGGGAACGTTGAAAAAGGCCGTATTACTACTCAAATGCCCCAAACAAAAACATTTCTCGTCAATTTATCACCACCCATGCTCAATGCAATTAGTAACTCCAGAAAACAAACTATCATTTTGTCTAAAAACACTACGTTCTCTGAAAATAGTGACATTTACTATTTTTATATTACACACTAAAATATTAAATTTGTTTTGATGAAAGTAAGGTAAATATTTACTTTATTCAGGCGTTTCTTCAATTCCCCATGGTCGATTCAGAAGTAAACACTAATATAAAATTATAAATTAAAGCTCGCATAGCACTGACATCACTACAAATCTTGAGATGACAAGCATGTATTGTGACATTGCAGCTTAGAGAAAAGCATCTTGACATTATCCACACAACTTGTTTACATAGAGAAGCAGTTTTATTATTTTATTTCTAATAATGTTGATACCATTTCAGAGCCAGCAGTTTGCTTCTGCCCTCATTGCAAAGGGCTACAAGAAGGGTGATACCATTGCGGTGTGGGGAGCGAATCACTCGGAATGGTTGGTGGCGCTCTTTGCAACGATGCAACTAGGACTGCTGTTGGTAAAGTGTTTATGATCTATACCTCTTTGCTCTCTCTCTCTCTCTTTCTCTCTCCCTCTCTCTCTCTCTCTCTCCCTCTACCCCCACCCCTCTCTCTCTCTCGCTCTCTCTCTCTCTCCCAATCTCTCTCCTCCCACATATAGCTGACTGGGCAATATTCGTATAATAGATTTATCCAAAATTCCAGTTCAAGTAACTTAGGAGATTACAAGATTATTATTATGCAGCGGTAGAGCTATATTTTTTTCATTTATGTTTGTTCAATCCAGTTACTTAAGGTGTTCCTGTCTATACTCACGGAAACACTATAACGATCATTACAATGAACCGTTGTTGTTTTCTCCTAGGTACCTCTAAGATTAGAGTTTACAGAAGAAACGTCTGTAGCACTACTGAAGAAAGTAAGAATTAACATGAATTAACCTACTACCTACATACAGGCTGCCTACAAATTATTGTTACATATCATGAAATTTTTTAAGACGAATGCGTCTACCAAATTCAACATAATAGAATGTGTCACCCTTCAACATCAAGTGACCATATGCAAAAACAAAAGATATTAGGCCCTGGGCTAGGAATGTCTCCAAAAATCCCTAGAAGGGGGAAGGTTTCGGTTTCTAGCCCGGGGTCTACATTAAACGGGACTCATAACATCGCGAATTGATATTGAATAGCGTAGAGCCTACCACTACGAATATTTCTTGCATATTACGAGCTGATCATAGTTTTGTTATGTTGCATTTTTATGTACAGTTTTGACCATAATCACAGACTACTAACGATCATTTTGATAAAATACGCATCCTACGTCGACTATGTTTTCCCAATTCGCGTGCCTATGACGCACGGGGAGTGTTTTTTCGTTGACAATTGTGGGTAACATATTTTTGCAAACATCATAATAAAATAATGTTAGGTACAATCGTTTCTAATTTAACATTCAGTCGTAATGAGTTTCTTTTTTTTTAAATCATTCATCGACAAGCTATCATGACAAATATTACTATTTTTCCAACAACTGTTTTCCTCGATAACACCGAAATACATCAAAACTTGCTATCCCAAATCTGAAAAAAGCAAGGCTCTATTTTTTTTTTTTTTTTTTTACAGCTTAAGTGCAACGGGCTCCTTCTGACAAGGTCACCAGCAAATACATTGGACAGGGTTTGTGAAATATTTCCGGAGCTGAATGACGCATCTAATGACGGGTTCCATTCTGAACGGTACATGTATGAACTGTAAACAATAAATAAATAAACAAAATGTACATACCTTTAAAAGTTTGACAGAGTGTCGTATACGCCAAATCGCTGTTCTGAGTAAATATATATTATAGAAGTTAATGTGAAGTATTTATTCACAATAATTTTATTTTCTAAAACAATTATTGATATATCCATAAAAACGGGTATTCACAATAACGCGAATTCATGACAAACCCAAAAAGTCTCAACAGCTGCGCATTAAGTTACATGTGGGCCGAATACGTATATAAATCACAACACTCATCATATATTTATGATCTTTCTGCAGAAACTGTTGTTTTCCGTACCGATATGGACTGTATAAACTTGACATGGACAATTCCATGACAGCCCGTGCTACACTTTGGGGCACCCGTTTAACAATCTTTAGGTTCCAGCTTTTTAACTCAATTGAGTGGAATGTTTATTTTTTGTAATTTAATACCCAATATTCAAGGCTAGATCCTCGTAGTATTGCAAAATGAAGACATCACTTTTTGTACATATCGGACAGCTGTGTTTAGAACTCTTAATATACAGCCCTCCAAACTAAATATCATTAGATATAAGTCTGCTATAACCTAAGATCATTTATAACTAAGGTAACTGAAATCACCTTGGGGTGTACCAAGCTGGTCATTGGGGGAATACTTGTTGGTATTCAGAAGTATTCAGAAGAAGAACTTTGCCTCTCTAGGTCCAGGGAGATGAGTCTGAAGTTGTATCCTGTGATAGAAATATTGGATTTTCATACAAAATGGGCAACATTGTGTTAATTTTAACTTTTACAGTATAAATGTATGTTTTTTGTGACAGTAAGCATGCATAAGAATTAAATTATCAATAACAATCACTGTTATGCCTTTTTACGAAAAAAAAAAGGGTATTTATTGAATGTAAACAGTCGTGACCTTGGTTGACCTTAGACAGGAAGTAGTTGATAAAGGAGGTTCTCCAGTGCATAAATAGCTGTTTTTCTTTAAATAATGATCTAAATGTGTATTTGATGCATCATAGTACCTTGTGATGCATTTGAGGGACTGAGTTGTTATGATATATTTAAACAAATATGGTCAACAAATGCCAAAAACTAATAAAATGAGCAAATTTTTACCTATTTTTGCTCATAATTGGACTAGTTAATTAATTAATTTTACCTAATTAAATGGCATAATCTTATATTTGTTTGCATGATATAATCAGACATAACTGAAAGAGCATAAATATGTGAAAAGGAACACCACCTTTGGTTTGATTTTTATGTGCACCACCTAAAAAAAATTAAATTTGAAAATTAATTAAATCCTACCTAACGAAATGTTTTGAAATGATTTTCACGGCATCAAATTACTAATAAGTAATTTAGTATAATAAATTCTAATAAAATAATCTAACTTATAACTTAATTCAGCTTTTTAATACCTTTATTAGTATAGATTCTTATTTTCTTTTATATTTTAATGTAAACTCATTAAATATTCATGAGCCTAATTTGCATATCGAGAACGAAATACCAATTTTCTTTTTTTTCATTTTACTTTATGCTATATACTTTCCATCGATATAGTACTTGGTATCCTTACACAAAAACCTCTAATAAATGACTGGAATCAGCAGGTATAAAATCAGTAACCCCCCCAAAATGGCCGGGAGCTTTATAGGGTTAACTCAATTCTCTCAAATTCTCGACTCGTAATTCTTTTTTTTACTGTCAAATTTTAATGAGTAAATTCAATTTTATCATACTGCATCCCAGCAAACGTTTTCGACATCATTCGCAAAAGGTTATAAAAGGTTGTCAGAAAACGTTTAAATGTCGGGTTATATAAAGGGTATATTAAGAGTATAAAACGTTTTCATAACATAAAATTAATTTTTTTGATAATCTACTGCTTAGCAAACAAAAATGTTTTACAGAAAACGTTTAAATGTCGGGTTATATAAAGGGTATAAAAACGTTTTAATAACATTCCAAAAACATTCTTGAACACTTGATACAAAACATTCTAAACAGAATGTTATTTTGGGGTTGAAAAAAATATTTTGCGAAAAATGTTTGCCCAAAATATTTGCAATAACGTTTTAAAAACGTTTTCATGACCTTTATATAACCCGACATTTAAATGTTATTAAAAGGTTTTGAAAAACATTTTAAGAACACTTCTGTGTTTGCTGGGTTCAAATATTTTAACATAATGTTATTTAAGTATTGACAAAATATTTGGCAAAATTGTTTGCAAAAATAGTTTACAATAACATTTTTTGAAAACATTAAAAAATATTGTTGTAGTGTGTTTTCATACAAAACGTTTTAAAACGTTATCATGACCTTTATATAACCCGACATTTTAATGTTATTAAAACGTTTTTACCTAAACCAAAAGCCAAAATATAACTTATTTAAAACGTTTTTAAAACATTTTTGTGTTTGCTGGGATGTTACTCTTTTATTGAGATATTTTGTTTTTGCATAATTAGGTTAAAGTTATTGAAATGGAGATTGTTGCTTTGACTTTGGAGTTTTGCTAATGTAGATGTTCATAAAATTCAATTTTATTTCAATAGTGTTCCAGATATGGAGTTCTTCATTATCAGTGGTACCGTCCCAGAACAGATATCGTCAAGAAAGTAAGGCAATTGCAAACGCTTTTCATTTCATTATATTGATATAACTTGAAACTTACCCGAGATCCGTTATATATATTCTGGTGAAAGATAGAATTCACACCATAATAGATGACCGATGGATCTCCAAGTTTCACGGGGAAAGACTCGCTGAATACACGAAGAGAAAAGGCTGGATAACTAAATTTAACTTCACAATAATCTTTAATTCCGCATCATCAAATTTTAGCAACACAACATATATGGATTGAGTACCCCTGCGGTGTGTCTCCTTCCAGAGCTGGCTATCGACTACAAAGGATCGTAGGTGAGCGTGATTGATGAGAAAAAGACCGCGGAGCGATATATTTAAATAATTGATAAATAGAAAGAAAATAGCGCCATAACAATTTTTCATTTCATTAGCTGAAATTGTTACAGATTTCGATATTTAGCGTCAAATTCAGTATGTTAAACATGTTAATCCTGCTTTTAAGTGATAATTTGCACTGTTTTTTCTAAACATTATCAGATGTGTGTTCAGCTACGATGAATTCATGGCGCTTGGTAGTAAGGCTGATGTTGACAACGTAAATAAAATCTGCATGTCTCTTGATATGGATGAACCATGCTGTGTAGTATTTACATCGGTAAGTAAGATTCTTTAGACAGTCGTTGACGAAGTCAAGACTGTCTATTGTTTCTTTCCATTTTTTTTCTTCTTCATTATTTTTGTTAATCTGCTTTTCCACACACAAAATAGCATGGTTACGTCACGTTATGAGTGAATAAATTAGCAAATTCTGTGAACATACTTGTTTAAATAAATCATTTCAGGGTACTACTGGGATGCCCAAGGCGACCGTTATTTCGTCACATGCATTATTGAACGTCAATGTAAACCTTGGCTTTAGACGTGAAGAAGAGAGTTTGCAATATGATTTGGTGAGGCTGGCGCTTTTTAAGTTTGTAGCAAGTAGGCCTTACATCCGCCATGTTCCATGACAATCCAGTAGACCATCATCGATAATAGAATATGCATCCCTAAAAAACAAACCAAACATTCAGAGAATCCAATAGCTTTGAATTCATGCACGCAGTTGAATATGACTCATGTCAAAACGTGGACCACATTCATTTCAGCCAATCTTGTCTTATAACTCAACTTCATAATTAACAAATATACAAATTATGTGATGAGATTGTGTCAGAACTCACTGGAATATTGTTGAGGAAACAAGGAATTTGGTTTTTAAGCGCACGCGTATAATAGTTCCTCATTGATCTTATATGAGAATTGAGACGCGTTCAACTGTTCTGAAACAATCGATGTATCCCTCAAAACAGGTATTTACAGCTATTCGGCTTTATGCTAAATCCAAAAAGATTCCACCGCTACTCAAAGCGCTGTATGCGGAACGAATCCGCATTCAACTACGTGTAAACTATATCACTCATATTTGATTTGGGGCGTTTATGTAAAAACTACTGGAGTTTCCAGCTATACGAACCACTAGATCAACCTGATTTGTACAGCTAAGTATACGATTTGCCTTTTGTCAAATTCAGTAATCGCACTGGGGCTCAATTCGTCTAAATCACAATTTCAAGTAAGATTTTATCATAATTTTTGTTGGGATTGAAAGATCGCCTGATTCATAATCACATAATCGTGTCAAATTTTTATTTTACAGGAATCAGCCAGATTTGGAGGAGCCATTACATTTTCAGGAGGTGCCGGCTATTTTGGAATTATTGCCCCCCTTTCAATAGGACTTACTACTGTCGTCCTCTTTCCAGAATTTAACGTTGAAACTATGGCTAAAGCATTACAGGATGAAAGGTACACTCGCATAAGCTCGGACTTAATTGACGCGCGAAGTAAGAGAAAGTCGAACACACTTTATCAGCTGAATAGTTCGTGCCCAATCGACAACATAACAAAGCATAACTTAGCATTACTTGGTGCGTGTACATAACTCCAAGTGCCAAAAATATTGTATTTTGTTTTATAAATAAATGCAATTATATTATTTGATTATTATATTTTTCAGAGTCACAATGGGTTTGTTTTTCATCCATCATATTCACGATCTATTGAATTTACCAAATTTTAGCGACTATGATTTTTCCAGCTTAGACCTAGGTAAGTTAAAGCCTTAATGTACGATCTTTTTTCAGAATATACCTTTTTTTTTTTTTCAAACCCGATTTTTTGGCATATTTGTAATACTTACACATGTTCTAACTTAAATCTATGAGCAAACTGTCACCCTATTTGTAGTAAAACGGGATGATTTTCTGTTGGTCCGACATATTATCATAATTTTTCAGATTATGATAATATGTCAGAAATACGCAAATTGTATTTTCCTACGAAGCCAGTTTGGTTACGCTCCCTCCACACGTGGAGGAAACGCAACCAAACTGGCTGCGTAGGAGACTAACACTGAGGCCGCACTCGCCGTCCAAATCCAAAAAGTGCAAGATATTTTGAGTGATAGAGGTGAAGTTTACGATGTTGTTTCTTTGCAAATTACCAATGTTTTTCGCGTCCAAATGTATTGGGAACTTTCATAATGATTGCATATTAACTATTTGTCATTTTGGAAGAAAAAAAATCTAAAGATTTAAAAAGATCGCATATTAAGGCTTTAAAGAGCTCTAGACGTCATTTAACTCAAAAGGATTTTAAGTGGAGGTCTGGTCTAAAAATATTTGATAAGAGACCTGATGATTGAATGAATATGAACTATTTCAAATTAATCTACAGGATGTTAACTCTCGTAAAACAATATGTTTTGCAAGCTAAAGTGGAGAAAAAATTACAAAAGGTTCCCCTTCAAAAACAAAACAACAAAAAGATGGTGGTCCCACTTTTTACAACATAATGCGCCTAGGTCCACTTTCACCCTACTCCAAATATTATTGCATACGGGCATAAAAGGGCACATTTATTTTTTCATATTTCGATTGTTGACTGCTTAATATGTCTTAGTGTAATTAATATCCATTTGGAATGTAAAATAGTAAAGCAGTATTTATTTAAACCCTTCATTTGAAAGAACCTAAAGTTAGGACTTTAACACTCATTATGTAACATGATTTCAGTAAACATCGGAGGAAGTGTTATCCCGTTTGAAATGAGACAAAATCTGAAGAAACTCTGCAAGTATGTAGTTGTAAGTACATATCAGTTCTAAACTATATGGATTAAATTGACCTTATATGTTTAGTTGAACTTGCACATTTAGCAACACATTTTATTGAAATTTTGTAAAAATTCTAACCGAAAATCAAATTTGCTTTTTTGTGATCACATTATGACATCACATCATATAATGGAAAAGATCAATAGCTATATAAACATTGGTACCAAATATTACAGTATTTAACGTTTATTTATATATTTAGGAAGGTGTGAACAAAAGCTGTCTCCCTGCTACACACTGATACGATGCTATTATTGGTAGTTATAGAATATTAGGGTGTTGCAACATCCTAATTGTAGTTCGTGTTATGTTGCAGTAGGACATAATAGGTGATAATTTACCCTTTTGTTTCTTGTTTTTTTTATGATTAGCCCGCATTTGGCATGACAGAAATTATGATCACACTCTTAAGTCATCCTAACGACCCCGAGGAGAAGCAAAACGCAGCAGCATTGTATCCTGCGGGTGCAACAGAGGTAAGGCTCGGATAAACTTTTGGCAACTGAAGCTGAACCGAACATCATTACCATTAACATGATTACCATTGTCGTACCATGCTAACGTATTGTTTACACGCTTTTATACTTGACACAGTCAGGGCTGACTTATAATGTGCCCTGCTAGAGACTAAATGTTTCAGAGTATTAATATCCATTCATATATATATAGGAAAAAACAGTGCAAATGGGAGCCATTTTAAACATTTCAAGGTAAAGTGATCATACATGTATATTGACTGAAATTAATCAGTTTGTATATTTTGCTTATATCTGGATATAAAAGTCGAAATGGTGGCATTTGATTCGCATAAAGAGTTTGAATGCCATATAGGATTTAGGGAAAAATCAATGGTGGCCCGTGGAGTGGGCTTTTTTTAATCATATTAACCCAAGCAAAATAATGGGCCAAGTGTGGTTCTAGAGGAATTTTTTTATTTTTTCCTGGGATGGACCTGCCTGATACACTTCTAGGTAGTGAAAACCAATCAGAGCAAACGTTAGTATATTACTAGCCGTGCATATTAGAGGGTATGCAATACGACGTCACTCATGACCGAGTCATCCTCATTTAAGTAAAATTCTGTCCTCCATAAGGTACCACATGGCAATTCGCATGATACTACAATAAAACAGGTTATAGGTCTGAATGGTTGTGGAATCGATCTAGAGACCTGTCTCTCTGTCATCTTAAGCTATCTTAGAACTGTCCTCCAGCATGGCTGCCATTTCAATTGTTATACCGTTCCGGTTGATTTATTGCATACACTTTATTGCACGGGTGTGTACTCTATGTAGTACGCGCAGTGTTTTCGGATATATTAATTTTTCCAACATTTCTAGTGACAATTTTATTATAAAAATAGCAAAAATCACGGGAATTTTTTTCTCGTGTATGAAATATGTATTATAATGAATAAGTCATTGTGCTTATTAAAATTCTTTATAGTACCAATGTAAAATACAGTATAATGGGAGGTCTCCTTCAAAATCATGATCACAAATCTGGCTCCAAATCTGACACAACCCCCGAATAGTGCGTGGGTCACATATTTATAGTGTTTTCGTGGGTTTTTTTGTTTATTGTTTTTTGTTTTTTTGATTTAGCGGTTTTTTAAACGGTGTGTTTGTTTTATCAGAGCAAAATTGTTGATGACAATGGAAGCATTGTACCTGTTAACACAATTGGGGAACTCCATATCCGAACATTTTCTGCTTTCCAATACTATGTAGACGAGGAAAAGAAAACAAGAGAAATAAAAGACGAGAATGGCTGGATTCATTCAGGGTAAAATGTAACCTTAAAGAGGAAGCCCCACCAGAGCAGTTCTTCTGGGGTGAACCAAACCTGCCTGGTTATCAAATTAATCAGTGACAATGTTATCTCTGAATTTGACTGGTGCTAAATGATGCAATAACATTAAAACAACATTGATTAGCACTTTTCAAATAACATTAATTTGATAACCAGGCAGGTTCACCCCAGAAGAACTGCTCTGACGGGGCTTCCTCTTTAAATTAATTGGTTATAAGTAGTAATATAATTAATATTATATGGGCATTTATCAATTCGTCTTTCTGTGAAAATCTTGATACACGTTAATCTAGAGTTAGAGAACATGGATCTGATAATACTGTCATGTAACTAACCATGTACGCTGTATGCTATAGCTCATTTTAAAATAAACATTCAACAATGTTGGCAGAGGGCTAACCTATTATAAGTGTAATTTAATTGATTTCTGTTTTACACTGTCGTTTATTAACATATTTTTACTAAGTGACTTAGGTGTCATGGACGAAGATGGATACATCCAAATATGCGGAAGGAAGAAGGTCAGTACAATACATTTGTCTCTTGTAAGCCTGGTTGTAAGTTTCTGTAAACGATGAAACTATGGAAAGTTTGGGCCTAATTGTTGGTCTACAGTATATAAAAGTGGACTTATTTACGGCAAACAGATTAATGCTCTGTTTGGAGAGAATAATAAAAACATGAGTTTTCAAAAATCAATAAAAAAAGTCACTAAATCATTTTGTATGTGATTTGCTTCAAAACTGAGCATTTAGCTGGATTTGTCAGCCTTTTGTCGATCCTGTCTAGATATGGGAATATGTTGCTCCGTTTTCATATAACATTGCATTACTTGACCTTAGTGTGGTCACAATAAGTAGCATTATGTCTCTTTTAGAATTTGAAAAAAAGAAGAAAAAATATTGCAGAACCTTTCAATGTTATAAAGACATAAACACGGCTTTGTATCTGTAGCTAAAGGAAAACTAAAATACTACTTTTCATTATTACTTATACTATTTCAGGAACTTATTATTAAACAAGCATTGAACTTGGCTCCTGCTGAACTAGAAAAGAGGCTGTACCAACATCCACGTGTACAAGTTGCTGTGGTAGGTTCATAAGAATTTCCCAGGATTTCTTTTTCAAAAGAATCGGTGATGCTGACAAAATAATTCTGTTGCTTGCTCTAATTAATAAGCGATTAATGTTATTACGGTATTATCGAACTACGTTACAAGCAATCACATTCAATGGCATTTCAAAATATGCATTGTTTTATATTATAGGTTATTGGCTTACCTGATCCACGGGTAGGGGAAGAGATCTGCGCATGTCTTAGGTAAAGAATGACTTGTTTATTCACACGTTCCCGATTTACTTTACAGTTTGAAAGTATATATTTATTTGAAGCTATTTGAATCAGTAAATAACCATGTGTTTAGTTTGCATCCAATAATGTCCCATCTCCCAGCATCCCTCACGCTTGGTATGCTGGGAATTTCCACAATCACGAAGGGGGTGCTCAAATTTAATGGTAGGCATGTACCGGCTTCTCAGGCCTGGTCTGCACGAAATTGAATCTTAAAAAAGAGCTGGTTTTATAAAACCAACCAAACCAGGGAGGTAAGGATAATTTACTGGGTGGGCAATTTAATTAATTTTTGCCCTCAAATTTGGGAAAATAATTTACTGGGTGGGCAGCGGTATAATTAATGGCATCCAGGCGTTTGAATTTTTCGGAAATGTAGACCTGTTTTTGCGTATAATTTGGCTTTGATGTATAATAATGGACTTTACCCTTCCCCTAAATGCATCTTATGCCGATATTAGCATATATTCATATAGCAATTTTCAAGAAAAATTGTATACCATATTATTTTTCACTTTGAATATTTTAAAAGGTAGGAAAAGAAGCAGTAAAATTAGACGGGAAGGGTGTTTTTATTTCGTATTATGTTGATGTTAAGATGCGCCATGGTACTATAGTTTTGTGATAATTATTATCATATGGTGCCCATTTTTATGAGGGCAAAATAATTTACTGGGTGGGCCCTTTTGGGCAATGGGCAAGTTGAATTTATTAACATGTTATTTACCCCCCTGAACCAAACTATAAGTGTAGGAGTATTTGTAGTTTAAAATCGAAGAATTGAAGAAATCGGGGAATTTGGTTTTCTTTTGGCATGCAAAGAAAAGTTTTCTGCGATGTTGGCGCAAAGTGTAGAGCTTAAATAAATCGTACAGCATTGTTACTATAATAAATCCATAACCAATTAAGCATAAAGTAAACTGGCAACACCAATTGTTATCTTCTCATTAAGGGTTGACAAAAAAAATGCGCCAACTGAAGAGGAAATCAGACAGTTTTGTGAAGGAAAGGTATGCTTTGAAACTCAATCCAACTTGGTTGTAATCAATATCGTGATTTTACTCTGGTCATAATTGTAGAAATGAAGCGTTATTTACTTTCATTTAAGAACGTAAAGGTCAATGTAATATGGTGACCTTTATAGGAATTAAAGCCACACATTGGAAAGTGTCATTTCCGAAAATGGTCAGAGAGTAACATGACTAGGTGTAAATTTCACTTTGAGCACAGGGATAGTCTTACAATACGGTATGAGTTCACCCAATAGGTCACCCAATACGACATACATAGTAGGAATACAACTGGTTAGTTCAGACACTCACTTATGCTTCTTCAAGTGATGACTTTAAGACAGAAAGAAAGTTATTATAAATTGTTTCGCATGTCTTATTTTTCTTTTTTGGCAAATCTTAAAAGAATAACTTATACTATCTTGATTTGTTAGTTACCTTAGTAACTCATCGAATTTAGTAATCAAATGCCCAAGATTTATTATTATTATTATTATTATTATTATTATTATTATTATTATTATTATTATTATTATTATTATTATTATTATTATTATTATTTCGATTACTTCGATAAACTTTAATATTGCGTGTGGTATTAAAAGAACAACACTCAAAAAATACATTGTATTAATGGTATCCTAATTAGTACAACACATTTTGACAAATACCTACATGTTATAGTACATAATAAGTGAGTAGAAGCAAATATTCCAATAATATCATTCAAACATATTAAGAAAAAAATTAAATTGTTTTTGCTATTTCAAAAGGTCCATGAATTGTTAGTTCCCAAGTACATTCTATTCGTCGATGATGTTCCTATAACTGCAACAGGAAAAGTAAGTCTATTTTACTTATCATTTGTGACACGATCTGGTCCATGGAAGCCAAAAGAGGCATTTTTGAAAATTGAGTTACTACAACTATTATCTTATACAAATATTATATACTGAAAACACAAAAGGTCTGGCATACTTGTTTCTAAAGTTTTGAAGTTTTTGCCTTTATCTCCAATTTAAATTTGCCGTCTTTGGCCTCCATGGACCAGATTGTGTCACATTTATTATGACAATCAATAAACTAAAGTTGAATGATCAAAAAACTGAATTCTTTGCTGCTGCATCCCCTCGTGCCATTTGAGTAGCTTAGTCATCATCGACCCCTCTAATTATATCCGGAATCTAGGAATCATATTTGATCCTACCATGTCTATGCGTGACCACATTACCACCCTCGCAAAGTCTGTCAATTTCCATCTTTGTAATCGTTTCCGCATCCGTAAATTCATTGACCAGGATACATGTCACCATGCTGTTCGTTCTCTTATACTGTTCCGACTTGATTATGGCAATGCAATCCTCTATGGTATCACTCAAGGTGAAAGTGCGTTTGATATTCTCTGTCCCTCGCTCAACGGGTACCTCCAACCTGTTCATTCATTATTGCATTGGCTTCCAATCCAGGACCGAATTCTTTTTAAACGTCTGCTTTATGTTTTCAAGTGCTCTCAGGGCCGTGCCCCTAGTTATCTTTGTGAGCTTCTTTCAGCCTATGCTCCCGGAAGAGAATTGAGATCTTCTTCCGATAAGACTCTGCTTAGTCAGCCTAGGGCACATAGAGGATCTGGTTTAAATACCTTCTCTGTCTCTGGCCCGAGGGAACAAACTCCCTAAAGCCATCAGGGAGTCTCCATCAATTCCAGTTTTCAGAAAGAAACTGAAAACTCACCTTTTCAGTTAGCTGCATTCTTGTTCCTTCTGTGTTTCTTTTTTATTCCATCCTTTCTCTCCTTGTTCAGCGCTTTGATACATTTTAAAGGTGCTTTATAAATATCTTTATGTATGTATTATCATCATGATTTCCGCATGATGACTAATATCGTTCGAAAACATCGCCCTCTATTATCCTTAAAATGCAAATAACCAGCTTATAAGCTGGGATTCGTCAATATACATAACGATCATGACGAGACTACTTTACGTATTCATTAAAAAACAACAACAACAAATCATACTCCCAAACCTTAATCGCATAATATTTCATTTCGGTTAATTGAATATTTGATACTAGTTTTAACAAATGTGACCGTGCAGGACGAATGAGCCGTAAATGTCCTCAATTGTATTCTGAGTTACAGTGTAACATGGGCATGAAGGTCGTATTCATAGGTATTTCAATTTGGTGCTATGTGTACCTCGTTTAATGAGATACACGTAGCACCAAATTGAAATACCTATGAATACGACCTTCATGCCCATTTTACACTGTAACTCAGAATACAATTGAGGACATTTACGGCTCATTCGTGCTGCACGGTCACATTTGTTAAAACAAGAGGAATGAGTCGAATGTCGCTAACATTGATTTTGAGATATTGGCTAAGAAAGTGTTAAAATTCTTTTGTTTTCTATTGTTTTCAGCGATTGATAAAGTGACATAACTTCGCAAAGAAAGTCATATCAACTTGGGGTTTTCAGTTTCTGAATGCTCTAAATGTCCTCTTCAGAAACAGATGTAAAACTCATTTTCGAATAGGGTCGACATGTGACTCATTCCCCTTGATCATGTCACATTTACGGCTCATTCGTGCTGTACGGTCACAAATGTCTTTTTAACTTTAATGCACATTAATGTACGCATCATGTTTTTTCCCGTTAGTTTTCGCGACAGAAGTTGACAGAAATGGCGAAAGAAAAGTTCCTAATTGTATAAGGTAGGCTTTCAATAAGATTGTTTTCATAATGCTAAAAGTAACTTATCTAATTTGTGTCCAGATTTCAAACTACTTAATGAATAATTTTGTTATTTCTTCTATGCGGTGTATCTTATATCGATTAGAATAATGTGGTTTAATATTTTTAAAACCTTTAAATTTACTTGTAACACTCAGTAATTGTCTTCTATTATGTTAGCTGTCGTAAAAATAATATCGAATTTATTTGTCACTAAATTGACCATTCAATTGTTCTCAACAGACTCTCTGAAGATCTTACGATATCATGAACATCTCTATCGCTGCATATTAGTTAGGTCAAAAACCTCAATTTGGTTACCACTCTCTGGCTAGTAAGGTTTGACGATTGATTCGACTTCTATGGACCATTTAGAAAAAGCCCCCATGTCCTCGCGAAAATCCCGGCATCTTTCGCTAGATGCCAAAATCCAAAATGCCCGCCGCCACCATTTTGAAAAATTAAGTTTTGAACCAGAGCACCTATAATCATGCACAAAGACACTTTTTCGAACATGTCGAGTACAAGGATTACGATTCTGACATTAGTTTGACATTACGGCATCATTTTCACCCAGAAATCCAAGATGGTGGCCATCTTGCAAAATTTTGTTTTGAACCAGAGGACCTAAAATCGTGTACAAAGACACTTGGATAAGTCAACCACAAGGATTTCAAATTTGACATTACTTTGACATTACGACCTCATTTTTACCCAGAAATCCAAGATGGTGGCCGCCGGCGCCATTTAAAAAAAAAAGTTTTGAACCAGAGTACCTAAAATCGTTTACAAAGACACTTTTTCCGGTAAGTCGAACCCAAGAAATCGTTATAACATAATTTTGCCCAGAAATCCAAGATGGCCCCCATTTGGTAGAGCGTAAATGTCATTTTTGAATGAGAGCAGAAGCACAAGTGTGTCATTTCCGCCTTATCTGGGGTTCATGTCCCTTATATGGGGTTTAAACTGCCGTATCTTGGGTTTACATCCCTTACCTAGGGATAAGGCGCCTTATCTGTGGTTTAGACGACCTTATCCTGGGTTTACGTTCCTTACCTGTGGCTCAGATGCCTTAACCTTAGCATATCGCAGTCTAAATCCAGATAAGGCATCTAAACCCCAGATAATGCGCCGTAACCCCAGATAAGGGACGTAGACCCCCGATAAAGCAGTCCAAACCCCAAATAAGGCGCATTAATCATAAATAAGGAACATAAACCCCAGATAAGGCATCTAAACCCCACATAAGGTGCCTTAACTCTAGATAAGAGTCGTTAACCCCAGATAAGGGTCGTAAACCTCAGATAAGGCGCCTTAATCCCAGATAAGAGACGTAAACTCAGATATGGCAGTCTAAACCCCAGATAAGGCGCCGTAACCCCAGATAAGGGACGTACACCGCAGATAAAGCAGTCCCAACCCCAAATAAGGCGCCGTAACCCTAAATAAGGAGCATAACCCTAAGATAAGTGAAGTAAACCTTAGACCTGGCAGTCTAAACCCCAGATAAGGCGCCTTAACCCCAGATAAGGAACGTAAACCCCAGATAAGGCATCTAAACCCCAGATAAGGCGCCTTAACTTCAGATGAGGGACGTAAACCTAGGATAACACAGTCTAAACACCAGATAAGGCATCTAAACCCCATATAAGGCGCCTTAACCCCAGCTAAGAGACGTAAGCCCAGATAAGGCAGTCTAACCCAAAGATAAGGAGCCTTCCATCAGATAAGGAGCGTAAACCACAGATAAGGTGCCTTATCCATAGATAAGGGACGTAAACCGCAGATAAGGGACGTAAACCGCAGATAGAGCAATCTAAACCCCAGATAAGGGACGTAACCCCCAGATAAAGCTGAAATGACACACATATGCTTCCATATCCATTACTATTTTATAATTAGCCAAAAAAAAAGGGAGTTAATTCATGATCCCAGGTGCTCCCATTCAAAAATTACATTTACGCTCTACCAAATGGGGCCCATCTTGGATTTCCGGGCAAAAAATATGTTATAACGTCAAATTAATGTCAGATTCGGATTTCTTGGGATCGACTTACCCGAAAAAGTGTCTTTGTACACGATGTTAGGTACTCTGGTTCAAAACTTATTTTTTCAAGATGGCGCCGGCGGCCGCCATCTTGGATTTCTGGGTGAAAATGATGCCGTAATGTCAAACTAATGTCAGAATCGGAATCATTGCACTCGACATATCCGAAAAGGTGTCTTTGTGCATGATTATAGGTGCTCTGGTTCAAAACTTAAATTTTCAAAATGGTGGCGGCGGCCATTTTGGATTTTGGTCTCTAGCGAAAAATGCCGGGATTTTTGCGAGGGACATGGGGGCTATTTTTTTCTCTAAATGGTCCATAGAATTCGAATCAATCGTCAAACCTTACTAGCCAGAGAGTGGTCACGAAATTGAGGTTTTTGACCTAACTATATACTATTTTTCCGGTCGCCAGAATAGAATTTGCATTTCTGGAGCTTATTCTGATCAGTATAACCTCGTTGGATCGCTATGCTAAATGGCTATGTATTAAACCCCTCGCGCCAATACATTGCCTTTTTTACACATTTTATTTTATTTTATTTTATTTTATTTATTTAACAGACGCTTTTGAATCAGCGGCACACGCCTAAATTGGCGGTGCGTTCATATAAAAGACAAAAAATACATTTCAAACAACAACGACAATAACTCATAGTAATCAATATAAATATTAAATAATGTACAATGTATAAAAGATACACAACCCACTCACCCCCACCCCCACGCTCTCATCCCTCTCACCCTTACTCATCCTCATTCATATCACACATAATATACCCTCACACACATGTACACAAGATCACACTTATGTATATAGGTCTATATTACAATAATTACAATCAAAATTATTTACAATCATATATACAAAGGTAAATCAAATCAAATCAAATCACGCACACCCCACGCTCTCATCCGTCTCACCTTTACTCTCCCACACCCATATCACACATACACCCCCTCACACCCATGCACACAAAATCAAACGTATGTAGGCCTATATTACAATAATTACAATCATAACTATTTACAATCATATGTACATAGGTGAATTAAATCAAATCAAATCAAGTTACAAAGTACATTTGATAGGCCTACAGATTTTACCAGCATCATTATTTGTATTAGGCCTATAGTGAAACAGATTTGGAATTATTTTGAATTTTAAACTATATTTACAATCATATTATATATGTACAAGAGAGTCCTATATACATAGGTTTACAATTAAACAAATTAATTATAAAGAACATTTAAACAAATTTCACTAGCATCACTTTATCAGTTAATTTTATATTTCCTTAATAATCGATGATCTATATGTCCACGCACGTTTTAAAAAGGATTTGCAAAATATATCGAAACAATTACCACCTTCATGGAAAAATAAATATATAAACGATGACAATCGATAAACACAAATATAAATAAATATTGGTTACTGTGTGTGAAATATGGTATAAAAAAAACTCCCTGATTACATGCATGTATCTCTTGTGGGTGGGTATTGCTGTTATCAGGTGGTGTGTTGCTGTGTTTGTCAGAGAGTACATTAAAAGCGAGGTAGCCTCTGACATAATCTGAACTCGAGGTGATATGGACAGGAGGGTGAAAGTGCATAGGAACAATGCCGGAAACTACGTCACGCTATTGTTCGACTTAAACTACATCATTTTTAACCCCTTCCGTTTCCGTTAATACAGCTTTAGTCTCCTCCACCTTCGCAACACGGTACGTGGAGTGACTGGAATCACAATGACAGCGGAGGAGAATACTAGCTGGTCAGACAATTTAATTCTATCAAGCATATAATACCTGAACAATCACCGTCATTTGATCGATTTACTACAGAATATATTGTATACACAAAATATAATTTTAAAATTGTAAACCTGTTAACTTATATACTTGTGTACTAAAGTAAAGGACACGTGAATAAAATCATGTAGAAGACAAAATGGCCGCTAATCCGCCTATTGTCTAGACTTAAACTACATCTTCCGGTTTGTTACGTAATACTAGGATGCCATGCCCTGATATGGATTAAGATGACAGTGCCTATACTTACACGTTTGATATTTACATCGGATATGTTTACTTTCCATGTAAATACAAGATTGGTATAACTCTTTGTTACAACTCTTACAACCTGCTTGCAGTGCACCACGATGTATTCAAAAAATATTTTCACCCATTGCTATGGTAGTTGATCTGAATATTACATCACTTCACCAGCATATTCGCTGTCGGACTTTACGTCACTTCGACAGCAAATAATGTCAGCGCTCTTATCGGACACAATAGAACAATAAACCCTGCAGTACGTTGGATAGAGATTGTGCATATGGCGTATCATACCGTAAATATCGCGGACTACTCAAATTCATTCAACAAAAGCATGATTGCAATCTACCGCGACAGTTAGCATAGATGAACTCCTGGATGGGCAGCTTTAATTAGCATGAGGCCGCATTGATATGTAAATAGCGTATTGTTATTTAAATTTGTGCCCAGACGTATTGAGAGCGACAGTCATGTTATCCAGACGGGGAATGGCTGCATATGCCGGGCATGTCAATTTGCTGAGTGAAGGATGATAATCACCTTTCTGTATAGGTAATAAGCTAATATATTTCGTGTACCAGTTGGTTATAACAAAAAATTAGTATCATATTAAATATATTAAATGTATAAACTTTGAAATTTACATGAATTTGAACAGCAGAGCTTCGAAGTCAGGTGATGTGAAATTCTGCTGCGTGACCCCCTCTGCGTGGTAGAATTATATTCATAAAACATTGAATTTAACCGATATCATGGGCAGCAAACCACGATTTATCAGCATTTAAAATATATGTTAATTAACAAAGATAAATAATAAAGAGTACAAAATACTAGTAAACAATCCTGAAATCTTAAAATGTTGCCACGTGATTTCCCGACCATATCGTCGGTCGCAACACATAGTGGCGTAGAGTGATTTTCCCAAAAAGTATGAACTAGTATAAACTGTGCACATTTTAAGTTGCCAACATCTCTACATAATTCTAAACAGTTATAATAGGCCTATCACATCTACGACGTCACCCGTCACCCACTTCACAGCAGTTCAGATGGAGATGCAGCTCAGTTCAGATGTATTTATATTATAATATTTGGTAAGTTTTGGGTGATATGGGGCCAAGGCAACTGGGTCTGATACACACATAAACTAACCGACGGTCTTTCTTTCCACGACACCTTAGGTGCACATTAGAGCAACTTCATTTTGTTGCACAGTTAGTTTATGCAAAAGGTCTGACACACAGTGTCATCATCCCTGTATCTTCTTGTCAAAATTGCCGTGATAGTACAGCGAATCCTCTCGTTTTCAACAGCTACGCATGGCGATTTTGTTTAGATAGGCCGAGCGACTCAGGCTAAGCATACCATTTACACGATCTGAGATACCACAGAGTTTCTATTCTACACGTTTTTTTACGATTTGCGCATGCTCAGTACCCCATATGATGTTGCCATTACAAGACAATTCGATTTGTTGTCAGGTTAAACCCAGGTTTGTTTTCAATACACTAACTGGGAATTCAATACACCAATCAGCGGTGATGGCTGTTTGCTGTGGATATATTTTACTGCATTTTCAGTGTAACGATTTTTAAATCGTACGTTAAAAATGTGATATATTCAACTGTTTGAGAATTACAATCATATAAAAGGAACATTCAGCTCAGATCCACGTGCTGTATAGAATATTAAATCACAAGTCTATAATACAATGCACATATCGAGACAGAATTGAATACATCTCTACATTTTGAGTTTGTACTGCACCACTGAGCGATCTAGCGATCGATTTCTAGCCAAACGGAGTATTAAGTTGCAGGGAAAAATATTTAAAATACAGGGTGTCGACACTGTTTGGCAATATGCGGATAATTTGCGTATGGTAAAACCATAATGTTAATAAAATATTAAAACTTTAGTTGAATTTAAATTTGCCCATGACATGGTGTATTATTTCCGTAATGCATTGCAATGGTTAAGAATCATGATGTAAGTCTCAATAATATGTAGTTTGAAGCACAAGTTTGTTCCCAATTCACATACACATCATTCATCCTGTCACCTTGTTTTGATCCAAGCGAGGTAATTTTAAATGTCGCGCCAGTCTAATTGGACTGCTCATGCGCATCAGGCATAATTGAATACCTGAGTGGAAGAAGGGCCCAACTTCGTCAAAACTGTTTTTGAGATATTAAGAAAAAACTTAATATTTGGAAAAGTTTTATAGACAGAATGTTTTCATCTTCAGGGGACCTTTAATACATGAACATACAGTACTACATACATACATTCGAAATCATATTATGATGTTTCCATTGCAACGGTACAGGTCTTAATACGAGCTGGAGTTGGGCCCTTCTTCCACTGATATACTGCAAGTGCCAGTTCCGTAAGCAGATGTGTTATAAATAGCTACAGAAATTTGGAAATTATCCATCAATTGCACAAATACAAGCATGTAATATGTTAGCAAGAAAGTTTATTGTAGTGAAAAGCAGATTTCATGGATGAACAAAATTCCTCTTTAACCAATATTGGTGGAAGAAGGGCCTAACTCCATGGAGTTAGGCCTTTCTTCCATGGAAATCATGAGTGTACGTAAGTGTACGTGGAAGACTATTTAGAAAGCGGATTTTGGCTCATCTTTCACACAGAAGGAAGAACAGTCTACTGGCAATAAAATGCTGGGTCTAACTCAATTTTCTAAAAAAATGGATTTGGGCCCTTCTTCCACTCAGGTATTCAATTACCTATTGAAGCTAAAAATTGGGTTAATTGATCTGAGCATGCACACAAAGCCGTAACGGACCTGGCTCATTGTACACGGGTGAAATGGGTCGTGCTTCCATATCCCTGTTGGTATTTTCGACTCAGAATAAATAGGTCTACTCAGTCATTTCTTGCGCCCTTGACCTGGTCGTTACCCTGCCGGAAGTTATTGGTCAATTTTAACGTGCCTTTTTGCTGACCCAATTCATTGGGTCGGCCAGTATTCCAGTATTCCAGTATGAAAATTCTGGTAACGTTACCGACAAGCGCCAACAAAAACCTCAAACCCCACAACTTGAGGTCATATTTGAGGCTAGGTGGTTCGATGAGGGTTATTGAGCTTACGCTACACGATTGCAACTGTAGTAAAAGTAACACCATCCTCCATGGCACCAGTTCTGTAGCTCAATATGTAACTTGTATACAAATTGAATGACCTTTGATACAATTAGGTACAAAAACTCATGCTCCAAAACTTGAGGTCGAATTGAAAGCTATATACGGGCAAACGATAAGAGTACATTGGAGTTGATGAACTCTCTAAACTTGCAAGTTATACTGCAGTACATCTACCAAACCAAAATCTGTCAATACAGTCATGTTTTAAATATCAGAATTCGTTTTGCATGAATACTGCTTTACAATAATATTACACAATAGTCACCTTACCTTCTGAGTGCAGGCCTATACTTTGCATATTTTAGACAACTGCTGAAATTTGCGAGTACTACAAAAATGTGTTTACAAATGGAATGAATAAACATCATTTGAATTTCAAAATTATCAGACATTATCAGACATTTGACTGATGCTTACATTTGATATTATGCATAATGTAATTACAAGGCCTATAGTTTGTTGTTAATTTATGTCTAGCAATTTCAAACTATATTTATGATAGAATAAAAGGAACACATCGACGTAAACAAGCAGTACGCATGGTACAGTAGAGACATTGCGAAGAGGCGTTCACTGCTAGCGCCATACGGGCTACGTATTACCACATTGTGTGGTCGAACGTCATAGTGCCGTTCACATCCAAACTAGTCTCCTACACAGCCAGTTTATGTCGGTCCTAACGCTCGTCGTTCCTAGTATGTTCGTGATAGCCTCATACAGTCTGACCGGAGACTATACCAGAGAGGTGACACTTCTCCTGAAGCATGGCAGAATGACCCCTCTACTGTGTGTGTTCATTTGTGTATGGAGAGCCATTATACTAGAAATACCTTTTAAAAGCATTAAATTAGTATCACCCTGGCGGCCCCGTGCACTGGAAAACCAGAATCTGTTATTTAAAAAGAAACAAAAATACCAACAAAAAAAACAAAAAACAGATCCGCCTGTGTACATATAAATGTGATGCGATCAAGCAAAATCAGTCGGAACTCGGAAATATTGATTTTGAGATATAGCCAAACAAAGGCAATATTTACTTTTGTTTCCTATTGTTTTGGAAGCGCTTTAATTGCTCATATCTTTTGAACTGGTTGTTCAATTTCAATGGGGGTTTCTGCAAAATCCAGCTTTGTAAATCCTTTTTACTATCCTATAAGAAACTGAAAATTTATTATTGCCGAGTTCCGACTGATTTTGCTTGATCGCATCACAAATGGGTAGCAAAATTGGTCTCGAATATTAAAGAAACATACGCGATATAATGAACCATTGACCTGACGCCATGATGGCAGAATTTATTAGTCGTTTTATTTCACGTTTTTATAGTATGTCAAAATCCCACTTCTTGTTTAAATTATATTGACTTATTTTTTGCATGTTCAATGTGCAGACCATATGCACAAATGAATACTTATCTTTTTGATATTGAGCTTTTTGTACAACTCATATAACATGTCATTAAAGCAGGTCATATGTGCTGACCTTCTTCTATTGTATTTGTTCATCTGTGTATGGAGAGAAGAACGCCATTGAAACTCCATCGGTATTAGGGCGTAGTTCATTGCACTCACCGGATTGTTATTCCAAGTACTTTGATAATATGTACTAATGGGTCGAGGCGATTGCATTATGTGCTGACCTTCTTCTATTGTATTTGTTCATCTGTGTATGGAGAGAAGACGCCATTGAAACTCCATCGGTATTAGGGCGTAGTTCATTGAACTCACTTTTCATTTGCAAACCACCAAAATTCGTGATATTTTAGCGTTGGAAAAGAAACCACGTGAATAGAGTGCCCTCTCAAGAATAACTACTCTCTAGTCGTGCTCACACAGTCGGACTTAAATCACTTATTACCGGTCTTAAATTACGTCGGTAATAGTATCGGATATAAGTGGCAGTGTGAATGAGCGTCGGATATAACTATATCCGACGTAATGTGCTTTAAATCCGACAATTTGTTCACACAGTCGGACTTAAATTACGTTGGTAATAGTATCGGATATAAGTGGCAGTGTGAATGAGCGTCGGATATAAAACAAATTACTATATCCGACGTAATGTGCTTTAAATCCGACAATTTAAAGCTGAAGATGACCAGGGTTAAGAGCTGTTAAGACCGATCGAAACGTTACGTCCGGTAATAGTAATTACGTGTGGACATGCAGCACTATTAGGCGCACAATTTTAAGCAGAGTCATAGGCTTAGATCCCGGGGGAATGGGGGGGGGGGGATAAATCCCCCCAATATTTGGCCAGGGGGAATGGTCCATACAATCATCACCCCCCATGTTGACGCCTGATAATGGGTTTCTGACCAAATTAACCTCATATTTGCCCATTTTTTCTTATTTTTCTTATTGAAGCCGACTTTTTTTTAATTTGGGACCCCCAAGAAAAAAAATAGCATGATGATGGGAGTCATTGTTATTTTTTTATTTTTGTCATTTTTTCAAAGATGTTTGTCCACCATGTAGGGCCTACATGTATAAAATGCGATATAGAGCTAAGTCTACTGTAAAATGGGACTACTTTGTCAAACTAAAATAATAATAATAATAATAACAATAATAATAATAATAATAATAATAATAATAATAATAATAATAATAATAATAATAATAATAATAATAATAATAATAATAATAATAATAATAATAATAGAACCTACATAAGTACAAAAGTGGTCTGAATTTTGAAACTTTTGAATTTGCATTTTACATAAAGCGACAGAGCTTCTGGAGATGGCTTATAACAGAGAATTGTGGCACGACATGATCGCCAACGTCTTAGGATATGGCACCTAGAGAGAGAGACACACAGTGTTTGGCAAATGATATTTTACTATAGCATTTCGAATTTTGGATTTAAAATGTTGTATTCTTTCTTTTTCAGTATAACACGTTTTAAGAAAGAGTTTTCATGATTTTTATATAAACCGACATCGATATGTTATCGAAATATTTTAACTAAAACAAAACACATCTGCATTATCATGTTTTAAAAACATTTTAGTGTTTGCTAAATAGTATCCATAAGCAAAACACTTTGACATATGTTTAATGCAACGAAATAGCAATGGCGAAAAATGACGTTGCACGAACTGCTGTCCCCGTCCAAAACAGATAATTCATACCGCATTATGTCGCTTCTTCTTATTTCACTTCTTATCTACTACAAATTGTAACCCCCAAAATGGATTTTATTACATGTCGGACTCTACTTTTTCTATTTGGATACTTTGATTCGCTTCATAACACGACAAACATAACATTTTTCTGCATTTTGTAATGCGTTTCACGTAAATTTCGCAATCTTTCTAGTGACTTCGCCATATTTAGGACAATGTGCCAGATTTGATGAAAGTGTTTATAACAAGTAATTGTAATGTTACATGTAATTTTAATATCGGAACAGGATACGTTGATGTAAAATTATAGACTGAAATATAACTTAAGTCTATTAAATTTGAAACTATGTTTTTTCGAATAAAGCGAGCAAGTGACGTAATATATTTACAATACTTGAAAGCAGTTAGCATGTTTACAATAACGTTAAATTAACACTTTTCCATATGACACTATGCTATATTTTATACAGTATTTAGAACATATATCTATAAGTCCTAACTTACCTATACTACAATGCTTATTATGTTAATACAAATAACAAATGCGGTGATAACAAAGTATGCTTCGCGAATTCGAACTTTGATCCAGGGCATTAATGAATACGTGTTTGAATACTTACTAGTATGTTGTCCTGACAAATAAACTAAGTTCGGCAAACGTTAGTAAGTGTGTTCTATGTGCAGCTCCAGTAAGTGAAAAAGTTAACATTCATGCAGTTGCTTTTAAGCCAAAATGTTGCAATTGCACTACTGAACAATGGCCAATCCAATGAATGGAACCAGTTATGTTATATGATCCCTCTCATCAACATTTCACATATGACCGGGGCTTTCCCTTTTAAGGGAGTTTTTATGATATAGACTTTCCCTCATTTCAAATGTTTAGTTTTGGTTTCTCTTTTGTTCAGAAACCAAAAATCAAGGGATTAAAATGTGGAGATGAACTGGTCTGCAATCATAACACTATTATGCTGGGTGGGTATATAACCAGAAGTATACAATAGCCAAACCAGAAGTATACAATAGCCTATTGTGCTAACATAATTATTATCATGATTGATATCGGAAATCTGTCCCCCTGGCCCCGCGGACGACAGTTGATGCTCTCTGTCGAAGTTGGCATAATACACCCCAAGTTATATACATGTGCGTATACATATTGAGGGGTGGGGTGGGGTGGGGTGGGGGCTTTGTTTGTTCGTATAAAACATAAACGATGCATGGAGATGATTTGATTATGAATTAGTTTATTATCCCCGGTAAGCACAACTCATACCTCTTACCTAGGCTCCCCTCTCCCCCACTTATATAACCTCTTCTTCCCTAAGTGTCTCCTTCTCCCCCTCCTCGCTCCCCTATATTCGATATCTCCTCTATCTCGAGCTCTCCTCCCCCTTCCTTTTCACTTTCCCCCTCTATCTTCTCTCTTTCCCCCTCTATCTTCCATTTTAATTTTCAGTAAAAATTGCTTCAGTAAAAGTCATCAGCTTGTATTGGAAGTCATAGCCTTCTATTGATTCTGGTACATGGGATTAAGGACATGAATCGATCTTGTTTATAACACTCCAGTCGCCGCTTTTGTAATGTCGCGATTTTGTTTATAACAACTTAGTCGCCGCTTTTGTAATGTCGGATGCAAATATTTCGATGGTCTATATTTTTTCACAGGTGAAATAGCCTAGGCTTATTCGATTTTGTAAACCACGTCTTTCAATGTAGATTACCATGCTCAATTGTTACCAATGCTTTTGTAATGTCGCGATTTTGTTTATAACAACTTAGTCGCCGCTTTTGTAATGTCGGATGCAAATATTTAGATGGTCTATATTTTTTCACAGGTGAAATAGCCTAGGCTTATTCGATTTTGTAAACCACGTCTTTCAATGTAGATTACCATGCTCAATTTCTCTCCTCGTGAATATTGCACTGCGAAATTTAAACATTTCTTTCGTCACACCACTTATAAGAAACTGAAACCAAAACCGAAACTGCCTGTCACAAATGTTTAGTTACAAGGTAGAAACAATGAGTTCGATATCTTGTGATTCAAGTGGTTAGGCAGGACAATACGAAATCACGTGACCAAAACCAAAACCAAAACTAAAACTAAACATTTGAAATGAGGCTATGTTTATGCTTCTACTAACATACAAAAAAACCTAGCTGATTGTATTTTATTTACTATTAAAATATACTTGGATGCAGAGCTGACACAGTACACCCAAACCGGTACGTATACCATTTGTATACTGTCAGTGGTGTGAAATGAATTTTCAAGACCATATATGGTACAATATTTACACATTTAAAGTGGTGTAGGACGGTATTGATAAACTGAAGAATAAAGTGTAAAGGTTACAATAGTATGGTAGATTAGAGTTTAGTGGCGTCGACGTCACACAAAGAAGTACAAATCACAAAAATGGCGACAGAAAAATTGACGAAGAGTTACCTCCATGTCCCTCGCAAACAGCCCTTTATTGGGATGTCCATGGGACAACGGTTGTACCAAATGGCGGACAAGTATGCAAATAAAGAAATGTTTGTGTTTTATGTCGACAAAGAGAGGATTACTTTCAAACAAATGAAAGAACAGGTATCTTACTTCAGCTTATATGTTATGTGGGTGTAGATATGTATTATTCCCGTGGATAGTTGACACCCATAGGTTTGCTTATAAACTAAATGTGTCTCAACGGTTTACACGATCAGGTATTCTATCTCAACAGCTTTATAACCAATTTTAAACAACAATCTGGTAAAATGTTCATTATATTTTTGGACTTGACCATGAAATGATGATTGGTATCTTTCAAACGTGCAGGTAACATAATAGCCATGACAGTTAAACAACAACAACAACTACAAAAAAACGCCGATTCTACACAATTTGGTTTAACCCTAGAACTACGAGGGGGAGTTTACACCCCCACCTTTAGATTTTTTATCCGTCATAAAAAAAACCGCGCGTTTACGTCCGAACGACTTAAGCTAATCGTAGATCCATCCTTTGCGCTCATAGTATAATAATCATAGTTGCTTTGACGAGTAACGTCGAGAAAGCCGGTGTTCTTACTTCTGCACCAGACTGGGGCACTGTATGCAGCTGGGGTATACAGTCAGTGCTGATATGCGGATGGTTGTTGCACTTGCTCATCATCTGGTCCCCATAATGCGGCGGATGAGTGCACCTCGTGCCATAAAGTGATCTGTCAAGCTTAACTCCTAGGTATGCAGTAGTTGGATGGCAATCCAGTCACTGGCTGTTGACGTATACATCAAGGTTTCCCTGATGTTGCCCTGTTGATATTATCTTCCCTTCACTCAGCTTTAGGCGCCACTGTTTTATATACTGTGCCAAAATTCGCATATCATGGCTAAGGGAGCTTTCGATATTCTTCTACTTTTTGTGTGTTTTCGGGATATCCAGGTCATCTGCATAACCATATTTCTTTGAGATCTCGTCGGAGTTAGTTGCTTACCCACATCGCGTTCCAGCGAGCTGAGTGCAAACTGCCTGGTTTCTTTGGATCATACAAAAGGATCAGGTTGTTTACTACACTGAAATGTCAGTGACTCAAGACAAGTGGTACCGTATATATGATAGGAATTGAGGTACATCCTAGCGGTACCTTATTTCTTATCATAAATAGCGAAACGCTTACCTTGGGTCACTGAAATTCCAGTGTAGTAATTGGATTCCTTGCCCCAATAATATACATAACTTTTGTTACCAGTGTGTTATTATTTTTTTGAGAAAATGCAAAATAGTCACATATTTATCGAGGGGTGTAGTACCCCCTTAACATACTATGTTGAATTCATTTACCAGTTCGACACCTTTGTATTGTAATGGTTATTGGTACTTTATTCAATTGTGGGCTTATTATGGGATTGGATGAGTCTTTGAGCGCAAAGTCTACTGGGTCTTTTGCGGTCGTTTTTAAATAGTATCATCATGAGAGAATATGCTTGTACGTTATAAGATTATGAATGTTTTGAGTCATCCAGTAGTATAAAATAGACACAAATATGAATCAAATTCTGGATTCACCAACTACTTTTTTAGTAACGTTACGACCCGTTCACCGGGTCTTCGTCAGACTGCGCAGAGACTTGACTGATGGTTTGGTCACGTGATGGAAATCGGCGAGGAAGTAGTTTCACGGTGGGGTCCCAGGCGGTTGATAGCAGGAAACGGAGCCCCCCCCCCTTCTTATTGAGTGCTGGCTGCTCCGCTCTTTCCCGGATGGATTCTTTCACTCCCCTATCAAACCACCTCTCCTCCTTGTCGAAGATTATGATGTCGTCGGCATTGAATTGGTGGCCAGAGAGTTTTGAATGGTTGAATACTGCGGAGTCCTCTCCGGTGTTGATTGAAGCGAACTTTAATAGACTGTTTTGTCTTGCTTACATAAGACTGGGCACAGCTAGTTTCGGAGCACTTTCAGTTTCCCAGGAATTGACAATGGAAGCGACCATGACATTATGGTAATGAATTTCAAAATTCGTCAGAAAGAAAGATTATTAAGACAAGGCAAACAAGACCAAATTTAATATTGAGAAGCTGAAGGTCCTAAAATATTTGCTCCGTTTCTCCTCCTAGATTCGGATAAAGTGGATCATGACTCCATAGTTGACACCATTAACGCAACTCTGATTCAGCCAGAAATATCACGGGCAAGCACCGCGCTGTTAAGAAGCACAGGGTCACATCATTCTTGATCAATGCAATGTGAGAGGGGGCCTGGTTAAGAACAGAGCATACAGAGAAGTGAACAATAAGATTAAAAAGAGCATGACGATAGAGGATCAGTGTGAGGAGAATTAAATACTAGAGCTGGTGTGGCTCAAGAGCCACGAATTCAGGCAGCGACTTCTGATTGATAACCTCTGCATGATATTTGACCTAATCATTATAAAGTCTTTGCAAACGCACGTGCGTAACCACCCACACTTATGCATGCGATTACGTACCCGCAATAACTTGCGAGTACGTACCCACAAACACCTGCGCACAAGAATGCGTACATGAAAACCTTTGTGAACACGTTGCGTATCAAAAAACACTTGTGCTAGTGCATACGTGCCTTCAATAGGTTGCACACACACGAGTGCGTACCCATAAACACCTGCAAACGCGCGTGAGTAATCTTAACGACTTGCGCACTCGCATTCTCACTCGCAAACAAAGGATGTTTCAGAAAGATATAGTTTCAACTCTGACCAAGCTGGCAAATGCTCTAGCATTTCCCCATTTTGATCACTGCTGAAATGATGGATATATGAAATCGTATTAAGCTTGACAAAAGTATGATTATGTTTCCCTTTGGACCGCGTTTTAGTTCTTATACATACTATAAGGTGATTATTAAACGCTTTCTTGTATTTTATTGTATATAATACATTATATTGTATGCATTGTTATACCATTTCAGAGCCAGTACTTTGCTTCTTCCCTCATTTCAAAGGGCTACAAGAAGGGTGATACTATAGCAGTATGGGGAGCGAATCACTCGGAATGGCTAGTTGCGCTCTTTGCAACTATGCAACTCGGAATATTGTTGGTAAATAATGGATCTTTCCTCATCCTCTCCCTCCCGCTCTCCATCTATCTCTCCTCCCTCCTCCTCCCTCCCTCCCTCCCTCCCTCCCTCTCTCTCTCTCTCTCTCTCTCTCTCTCCCTCCCTCGCTCTCTCTCTCTCTCTCTCTCTCTCCCTCTCTCTCTCTCCCTCTCTCTCTCTCTCTCTCTCTCTAACTCTGTCTCTCTCTCTCTCTCCTTCAATATCCGAGTGATCCGATAATTGTGTTTGTAGTCTCCCTCTTCAATACCCCATTATTGTGTTTGAAGTAACAGAATATTGTTGTAATTTAAAAAATATTTTTTATATCATTTAGGTAATATTCTAATCACATAAACATTTATATACAGGGTATCTCAATGAAAATAGGCACCGTGGGTTGTAATTTGAAATATCGGCAGTAAAATTAAAACTTTCTATGATATTCAAAAACGAGAAGTGTCTTCGATAAAATGGTACAAAAATCACCAAAATCCGTTCAAGCGTTACTGAGATAATTGGAGAACTACAAAATAGACTCAAAAATAAAAGTGTGCTACATACATTGCAGTTTATAATGGGAGAAATAAATGAAGTAAACTCCCAGTGTTTGTGAGCATGCTGGGTATGAGGTAATCAGCCTGATCAGCAGCAGTTTTGGCCCCTGTATAACCTTTGATCTCTTATTTGCTCGAGAGTGCCCACCTGTAATTGTTGACCTCTCAACATGTTAGTCATCAACTTTAAACAAGAAAATGTTAGTCATACGCATCTTTACCCGAAAGAGAGAATATAGGCTATATCAAAATGATTGGATCAGTTTTGATGGTTATTGAAAAGCATGCCCCTTCCCAATGTAACACTGGATCTTCTTGAAATTACCATAAGTTACTGTTATATATGTTATACCTTTTCAGAAGAGCATTTGTTGGTGTTACAGGTCAGGTGTCAGGCGGAGGACGAAAGATAAACAACCCCAGATACGCTGACAACACCACCCTTATTGCAAAGTCATCAGATGAGCTTCAGGACCTCATAGACAGAGTAAAAGCAAGCAGTGAGGAATTTGGGCTGCATCTCAATGTCAAGAAAACCAAGACAATGATCTGTGGTGGAGATACAAAATCAGCAAGTGAAGGTGAATGGAGAAGATGTGGAACAAGTTGACACTTTCAACTTTCTGGGATCACTTATAGACAATGCAGGGGGCAGTTCACAGGAAATCAGAAGACGCCTAGCCATGGCAAGATCATCGGCAATTGCTTTGACAGGTATATGACAGAGGCATTTCTAAAGCTACCAAGATTCATATTATGGATACTCTGGTTTTCCCAATTGCCTTGTATGGCTGTGAAACGTGGGCGGTTGGAATGACACATAAGAAAAAGATCATGGTGTTTGAAATGTGGTGCTGGCGGAAGATGCTGAGAATATCGTGGAAAGAACATAAGACCAATGAATTTGTAAGAAACCAAATTGGAGAGCATGCTTCCATGTGCCAACAAATAGATGGTTTTAAACTGGCGTATTTTGGCCACATTTCTAGAAGAGATGGTGACAGCATTGAGAAGATAATTATGCAAGGTCACGTAGAAGGCAGTCGTAGAAGAGGTAGACAAAAGCTTAGATGGGCTGATGGAATTAAACAATTGAATATATGAATACAAAAGCCACCTAAGTCCATACTTTGGCCAAATTGAGTTAAGCATGGGAAATTGTTGCTATACATAGGCCTGTCATATGTATGAAAGAACAACTCAAATTCATTGTCTGTGTCTAAGCATGTGAAAAATAGCATGTATGAAAGAATCACCCAATTCCATGATTTGAGTCTTGTAACACATTGATTGAAATCCATTATGTATAAAAGTCCACTTGTAACACATTCATTGCTAGAGAGTGACTTTTGAACAAAAAATGGGTTTAATAAAGGAAAGTGTGTGGTTTATATTACATGGCAGAATGCTTATCAACATTATACATACCTGTGTGCTTTATTTTGTATTATATTACTAGTGGTAATCTCATTCTAACATTGTTGTCTTTGTATATAATTCAAAAATCCACCTAAGTCCAAAATTTAAAATGAACCCCACGAAGTCCCTGAAATGCTAATCGTCATACCTAATACAGGTTAATCCACTCATTTGCACGTAAAACTTACCATATTGACCAGGTAAATCTAACTGAAGGAATTAAAATGATACACATGTTTTTCTCTCAAAATCACTTCCTATGGACTTAGGTGGCTTTTGTATTCATGTATTCAATTAACAGGCCTTTTTCTCGTCGCAGCCCACCGTCTGGCTCAAGACAGAAGCTGCTGGAATACCATCATCAACAGGGTCACAAAGGGTCAGTCATCACCCATAGGACCACGACGACGACGATGACTGTTATATTACTGTTTATGACACTAATTAAGATAGTATGCGTATCCTATATTGTATTTGGATGTTGCAGTCATGTACATCATGTCCATAATCACTAACAACTGATGGGTACCAAACATTTTGATACAGCCTGTAACAAAAGGCATCTACTCGACTATCACCTGGACCAAAGTATGCTAACTTCAATAAAAAGGTCAACCCTACTGTTGCTTGATAAATGTGTTAACAATATTTGTAGAAGATATACTTTCACTTGTTCTTAACCTAAAGAAAAATATGTGAAACAATAATTCTTTGGGAAATTTTAATTAAAATTGATTGATTGATTTCGAAGTCCTACCAAACAACACTGGGAGAGATTAATTCATTTTATTTCTTTCATTTTAAACTCCAATATAGCACATTATTGTTAATAGTGTTTCTTGATTATCTCAGTGACGCATGAACTGATTTTGATGATTTTGCACCATTTTAAAGTAGATACTTCATGGTTTTTGAATCTTTAAGAACATTTTGATTTTGCTGCCGATATTTTAAGTTATGTACCCCAATCCACACGGCCTATTTTTACTGAGATACCTCGTGTGGTCTCCTAAAATTCAAAGATTGATGTGGAATTTATAAGAATTTTTTGTTTTTTCTAGGTGCCTCTGAGGTTAGACTTTCCAGAACCAACGGTTGTAGCTTTACTAAGAAAGGTAAAAAAATTAAGTAAATGTCCAAATTATGTTACCTATCAAATATGATGTTTATTGAAACGCATACCGCTGCTAAATGCAACTTTTGAATTCAGAATTCAAAACATAAATCGGTCGACTTCAAAGACAACTGTGTGCCAATTTAATATCAAACTGAAAAAAGCAATGATCGACTTTTCTTGATCATTATACAGCTCAAGTGCAAAGGACTCCTCCTGACCAGGTCGCCGTCAAACATATTGGACAGGGTGTTTGACATATTTCCAGAGCTACGGGACACATCTGATGGATTTCATTCTGAACGGTATAAAGCCGTAAACTTTACATTAAAACTGAAGAGTGAATATATAAATAAAAGAAAATAGTGCATAGGGTGTTTTCTTTTCAAACTCTAATGACTAAGTCGGTTTTCAAGCGCTATAATGTATCTTGTTTAACATAATGAGTGTTTTGCTTTTCTAAACTGGCGAAAGCTAATGTAGATGTTAATGAATTGTATGTATTTCACTAGTTTTCCAGATATTGAGTTTTTCATCATCAGCAGTACCACTCCAGAACAGATATCGTGGAAAAAGTAAGACAAGTACCAAAGTTTCAAATTGTTGGTAGTTTTTATTTTGTATTTAAATTAATAGCTGAAATTCAAGAGTTCGCTACCTATATTTACTATCAAAAGTATGACAAAGCTGCCAGTAAAGGTATTACACTGTTGTTTGTCAGGTATGTCTATAGCTACGATGAATTCATGACGCTTGGTAGTGAGGCTGATGTTGACAACGTGAATAAAATCTGCATGTCTCTTGATATGGACGAACCGTGCTGTGTAGTGTTTACATCGGCAAGTAATCTTATTACTGTTAAACGTTCTCAAAATGAGGCACTATTTTAAAGAACCGGATTTTATAGTCATAATATTCTCTACTGAAGTGTCGATCCACTTGTCTATCATGATCGACCATCGTCATCATCTTCTTCTTCATCTTTTCCTTTTCCTTTTCTACCTTCGTCTTCTTCTTTTTCTTCTTCTTCTTTTTCTTTTTCTTTTTCTTCTTCTTTTTCTTCTTTTTTTTTTTCTTCTTCTTTTTCTTTTCTTTTTTTCTTCTTCTTCTTCACCAGAACAATGACCCCTCCTATACATGTAGGAGGGGTCTGTTTTAGAGTCGACAGGGTAAAATTCTAATGTTTGCCCAATTTGAATGAAAATTAGTATATGTGGTCTTGATATAATTCAAAGTATGACGGAGGTAAGTGTGAAATGTTGAAAAGTGCAAATTTTTCTAAAAGTTTCATTTTTGAAATATGTGGTAATTATTATTGAGCAAAGAAACGTTTTTGGAAAATGGTACTACTTTGAGGGTGTAGGAAAATGAGTCGTCTATTCACAGATCAACGAAATGTACGTCAAGTAATGCAAATAAATGTTTTATAATTTTAGGGGAGGTTATTTCTTTTAAGGGATGAGTCTATAGGAATAACGATCAAACAAAGAAATTCTTGTTTATGCCGTAATATTGTAGTCTTTCAACCCTTTTACAACTTCAGCTGTGTAACTTACAAAAATTCCCGCTAAAAAGTGGTTCTTTTAATTTTAGAAAATACATTAATAATCGCATTGGACTTTTCGTACTGATCGTACTATAAATGACCACCAGCCTATAATGTTCTGATCACACTAAAGACTGGGATTACATGTGACGTCATTGCCAGGCAATTGGTCTCTATTGTTCCTTGCCAGGAAATATGCCCACGCAGTCAGGGACCGTGCTTTTAAAACGCCCGCCAGATCACAATAAGGCCATTGAACTGTGTAGTGGCCATATGTACTCGCTGGAGTATAGCGGTAGCACGTTCCCTTACCGACTCATTATTAATGTGTGGAAACGGGTCAGGGACGACATTCTGATCATTCTAATCCTTTCTTTTGAGGTCAATAGATAAAAGAAAGGCCTTGCGGGGTTGTAGATAATATTTAATCATCAAAGCTGCTGGCATAAGAAATTTCGAGGAGGCAGCGCTTATTATTTCTTGTAAACACAATCTAATGTGGTACTCACTACATGTAGAAGGCCGGGCGGGTCTGCAAATTAGTGCATGAAGCTAGTAAAGATATAGCTTCATGTTCAGTTTAATCAATTAAAATACTATGGCTGGATATCAAAAAAATCGCGAGGCATTCTGTCTTGTTATGGACGACAAGTATTAATTTTTATATTATTATGACAAAATCCAGTCCCTTCTCAATTGAATAGGCTCCGAGATTAGACTTTCCTTTCCAAAAATAAATCATAGGGCCTAGAGGACATGATATAGGCCTAATCTAAACCCATATTCGGTATCCAGAAATCTTCACAGTCCGAGCGGCGCTTGCACTCGCATCGCATTAAACTAGGCAAAGTTCGCTAAACTGAGGCCTGCTTCAATAGCCAACCTTTATCGAGGGGCGAGTTTGAGGTTTCATAGTCATCTATTACCTATACCATTTTTCCCCCGATGTGGCAGTGACGTCAACGCGTGGAAACGGCTGTTTCGCTCGCACAATTATGCGGAGCCTTTAAGCGCGTGCGTATGTACACCAGAGCTTTGATCAAACTCTAGCGAATGAGGCTGCACCTAATAAAATTCGTACAGTACTGACGTGACGTCACTGCCACATCAGGGTGAAAATGGTATTGAACATCGCAAACCAGCAAAATTTGTCATAGGTTTGAATAACTAGTAGAAAAACCGTGAATATAGTGTCAGAAAGTCTCACACATGTTAGTATAACCTTGTCGTTAATGTGACACCGAATGCAGCGCCATTTTGGAATATATCATACATTGTGTGGACAAATATTTGGTCAAATGTAGGCTAAGTAGGCCTAAATCATGAAAATCGCTTAATCGGAATAATACCAACCAGCAACGGACATCGAGACAACACTACGTGTGAAGTTTGAGGTAAGTAAAGCTTTTCCTTGTTATAAAAATCAAGGAAAAAGCAGTCATTTTTATCACAACGCGATATATTAACAAAGTACATTTTGAGAGGGCCTACGCTGGTTCTTTTGATTCTAGTTTAAAATCTGTTCATCACCTGCTGTCCGATTTGGTATCTATGTTTTCATCAAAGTCTTGGGAACTAATGTGGATGGTATTTTGGTTAACAAAAACGATACTGTTAAAAATATCGGTATTTATGCAAGCGAGTGTTATGTAAAATGCATTGAAAATTGTCGGCTAAAGAGTGCATAAGTTAAAATCGCGAAGAGTAATAGCAACAACAACTATCTACATTCCAAGCGGAAACGCTTTTCAAAAACATACCACCTTTTTTCGGGCAATCGCTGAAACCGAAATATGAAATTCCAGGCCATCTGTAAAAAAGTGCGTGGGCGGAAATGACCATGAACTTGGGTCACCGAAACAAATGTTTATATTGGTGTCAGGCCTGTCATACTGATACAACAATTATCCCCCAATAATGGCTTTCATTTGAACCGTTATTTGTTAAACTGCGATTTTCACTTTTTGAGAAATCAATGAACGTATCAAAAAACTTTTCGCAAATCGATTTAAAATTGCCTAACCCGTTAAACATTGTATTTGCTATTAGGAATATGCGAATACGAATGTGTGGTCACTTTCAGTGAAGGGTTTGTTTGTTTGTTTGTCTGTTTGTTTGTTTGTTTCTTGTGTTGTCGTTCTAATGCATAATTTTACAGATATATTGTGATGTGAATTACTGCTGTTTGTATAAACAAACCATTACAGGGTAGCACTGGAATGCCAAAAGCGACCGTTCTTACTTCACATGCGTTATTGAACGACTTGGTAAATATTGGTTACAGACGTGAAGATGGATGTTTGCTATATGATTTGGTGAGGATGACTCATTTGGACAGTAAAAGGTGTTAGATATGCTTTTCTTAAGCAGGTGGTTTTATATTGGTTTATTTATTTTATGATTATTAATTTTGTTTGTTATCTGTTAATGTTTCTCAAACTTAGATTTTCGCGTTCGAAAAATTATGTCAATGTCCATTTTTAACGTCCCTAAAACGTTTGCCGGACAATGATTGATATTAAAACTTGAATTTTATTTCCCCAACACTTGCACCCTGGTATCACAATAAAACATTTTACTTACAGGACTCAACGTTCTTTTTACAGGAATCAGTCAAATACGGAGGATCTGTAACATTTTCAGGAGCAGGCTCCTATGGAGGAATTATTGCCCCACTTGCAGTTGGACTTACCACTGTTGTACTTTTCCCGGAATTTAACGCTGATACTACGGCTAAAGCTTTACAAGATGAAAGGTAAACTCGAGTAGGAGAAACAAAGGTTCAATAACACAATGCAACTTTAATATCCTGCATATGACATTACGAAATAAATTGATATAAAGCTACATCAGTATTAACACAATTCTACAAAAAGAAATAGGTGACGACAGAAACGTGTTAGAAAACACTGACCCTTCAACTGACACTTGGTATTTTATATTGCTTTACTCCGCACGGGCGTCGAAGTTCGCCTTAAGGGATCGCATAGTAACGTTTGCACAGTATTTTTGTGGGACATGAGAGTATATCAGGCACATCAAATTGAATTCTTGATGAATGTCCTTCTAATATCAAATAATTTAGAATGTTTGAAATTCTTGATATAATGCAAATTGTATGACAAATTATTAAAATGTGATGTCTGACTTCTAACTGTCCTCAAAGTAAACTTTAAATCTAATAATACAGGGTGTCCCAATAAAACACATATCCTCTTTCTGAACAGATGAGGTCAAATGGTAACCGTTGACCTTTCTCCTTATAACTCCAGAAGGAAATGTCTCATATAGGTAAAAGTGTACTTTTTCTGAATCGTCATGACAAAAGATGAATAATTTGGATAACTTTTTAACAGCATTGGAGCAATTTGAGTTTTGACCTCTGGGCGAACTTTGACCCGCTCAAAATGATCAATGCTGACAGAGTTCCAGTAAACTTATTTTTATTTTTGAAGTTGGTGGCCTTCAGAAGCAATATCCATAAAAAACAAAACTTTGGACACCAAAACAATGTCAAACCCACTGGCAGCCGGACTACAAGTATATTTCTATCGAAGTCCATTTTTTGTAATGTACTAACTTCATTGGAAGATCTTTGTAGTTTTTTCAGAGTCACAATGGGACTCTTTAATATCCATCATATTCACGATCTATTGAAATTGCCAAATTTGAGAGAGTATGATTTTTCCAGTTTAGAAATACGTAAGTTAATAATGATCAAAAATGTTTGATCACGAACCATAATCATTATTATGTTGTAAATTAGTTCAAATATCATGCAGGATCACCTCTCTCCAGCATGTGTAATAATATAATATTTGTGAGCTATAGTTTGAATAAGTCGATTATGGAAAAAAAATCAATCATGTGGAGGATCAAGAATCAAATAAAAATGGCACACTTATTTCTCCATACAGCGAGTGCTGACTTACTATCGAGCGTTTTTAAAAATAATATGACCAATTAAAATATGAAAAGCCCCATCCACAAATCATCAATACACATAGTTATATAAGAACAAGTAAACCTGCAAATATGTGTTTCAGCCCCATCAGCTCAGTTGGTAAAGCGCCGGACTTTGGTACAATTTCATGTTTTCAAAAGCGCTCGATAGTAAGCACGTATGCTTACTATCGAGTGTTTACGGTAATTCATTTGGAATGTGCAACAGTGAAGAACAGCTATTATTTGATTATTTCAGTGAATATCGGTGGTAGTGTATTCCCCTTTGAAATGAGACAAAATTTGAAGAAAATCTGCAAGCATGTCGTTGTAAGTATCAACTTATTCGTGTTACTAAGATTGTTCGTTATTGTTTGAATAACTAGCAGCTATCACCTTAAATACTACCTATATTCTCTGATATATAACAACATTATTTTATATTAATTACTGTTTTCCTTCATATTTGTTGTTTATAATTAGGTTGAATATGGCATGACAGAAGTTATGACCACACACCTAGGTCATCCTAACGACCCCGCAGAGAAGCAAAACCAAGCAGCTGTGTATCCCATAGGTGGAATCGAGGTAAGGCTCGGATAAAATTATACCAAGTGAAGCTGAACCGAACAGCAACATATTTACCCTTGTCGTACAAAACTAACGTATTCGGTTACACGTTTTACTAACTGGGTGTACAAAATCAGGAAGGACTGATAAATGTGGCCCTAATTTTAATAGCTTGGCAATACATCGTAGATGCATCGTTGAAAATGCACAAAATGTGTCCATTTTACAATATGTTAAAGACAGTCAATGATAATTAACATACGAAGGAAAGTCTAATTACTATTATGACTAAATTTATACGCGATGTCCATACGCAGAGATTGCCCATTGAAATGTGTGTGATACTTTGCGTACAAAAAAATGACATTTCGATTTCCCATTTTGGATTCCAACGTAGTATAAAACGCAGATGCTACGTTGAAATATGCTGATTTTACCTCATGTCAAAGTTCATGCAACGCGCCCAATTTTCAGGACAAAAAATCTCATTTTGAAAGTAAAGTCATGATATATGGATGTAGTGATCTTTAATCTACCAAAATATATCTTTTTGGGCAACTATAATATTTGGGGAGCACAAAAATACAATTAAGTTTAAGCAGCATGTTAAGTCAAACTTATAGTCAAAATCAAAAGCGGGCTGTTCGAATAAGGCAGAGACTCAGCAGCCTGCGCTTACTATTAATCACTATGCCCTCTATCGACCTAGATTAGATTAGATATTTATAGTCTTTATTCCAGCCGACTTGTTCCCCTTCATGACGAATGAGCACAATCCAGTTTGAAACCGAGACTAGCAATATTTAAAACCGTATTAACGTACGTAAAAACGCAAGAGAAAACGTACGTCGACGTGCTGCGTTTGGAACATCGCAATCTCTCTAATCAAATTAATTAATACCTTACTAATTAAGCCACTTTGAGGCATGGTATTTGGTGAATATACAGAGAGGAATATAACAAACTAATGTACCAATTTTCTCACAAATGTTAAAAATGTAGAATACGTCAGTATGTGATACGGCCGGCAATTTGGTATTCTTACCATGATTGAGATTAATTCAATCTGTTCAACCAGAACACTCACTTTTTAAAAGTTAGGACTAGTTTCGAGTTACGGTTAAAAGTTTAGTAAAATGAACCCCCGATTAAATCAAGCAGAATTTGAACCTTTCTCAACTGCTTTAGAGTATATATAGTGGTGTTCCAATGATTGATTATAATGAATTAAATCTGTGCTGAACAGAAATCTTTATAATAAGATCGTGAAATCTTACTGTATATATTACCCAGTTGGCTCATCTAATCACAGTTCTAGGGTCTGTTCTTTAGCAATGAAGTTTTGTAGCGTTTTGGTTTAAATTGTGATGTGTTTTTGATATGGTTCTGTTTGTTTATGAGACCAAAATTGTTGATAACAATGGACGTATTGTACCTGTTGACACAATTGGGGAAATGCATATCCGAACATTTTCTGCTTTCCAATACTACATGGACGAGGAAAAGAAAACAAGAGAAATGAAGGACGAGAATGGCTGGATTCATACTGGGTAAAATAAATATAACCCATAGTTCCCATTTTTGGTTATTTGATATGAGAGATGCTTAATGCACTATGAAATGTATAATAATCATGTTTAACTGATTGTGAAAGACTTCATATTGGTTTTCAATATTATTACAATAATATGCAAGAATGCAGTGAACATTATCTAAGCCTTGATCTTGTCCAAATCTCCATTGGGAACTTTACATAGTGATGAATAGCTACTCGGCGTTTTTTGTGTGTTTTTTTCCTAAAATTTAATTATCTTAAATTAATGAACAGTAATGACAGGGTGTCCCTGGAAGAACTGTATCGTCCGGAACTGATTTTGGGGTACTTTAACGCATAAACCAAACGTAACCAAATATTTGATGATATCGAGGAACGAATCAGCTATCACATACTTTTTGAGTTTTGACATTGATCGCTTTATTTTTGAAATAAGAGCATTATATCAAACTACCTAATTTTCAACCCGTTCCATGGAATGACAACAGACGCATCATTCACTGATAATGCGCTGTGATTAATTCAATAGTTCGTCTCAAAGCCCCGGGCTCAAAGCCCTTCCTAAAACATAATACGGGAGCGGTTTTAATTATTATTTTTTATGTTATTTATTTATTTTTTAATCTGTGGCAAGAATAGACCACCTTTTCATCTCTCAAGGAGGCTGCACTGTGGTCAAGATGAAGATTTTTTTTAAAAAAGATTTACGCTTTAGGCTATTTTGACCTCTGACGATGTCAGACATAAAAATGTGTGTGTTGTGGACCGAAAAAAACTTAAACTTACTCAATCCAGCGTGAATAACGCGAAAAAAAATAAGCGATTTTATTAATGCGAGCGGGAGCTTTGAGACGAATTAATAAATCTTGACCTTAGCCCTATACGAGTTGAATCCGTGGGAAGGCTTGAAAATTAGGGTGTTTCGGAAAATTGTTATATTTCAAGAACGGTATGGTCAATTGTTAAAATTCAAAAAGTATGTGATAGCTGATTTATTCTTCAATCACACCAAAATAGTAATGTTTATTTGTGGCGTTAAAATACCCAAATAATTAAGCTTCAGACGATACAGTTCTTTCAGAGACACATGCCACACATTATATGACGTTTAAAAATGACATGCCATCTGGCCTTCTACATTTACATTAATTAGAAGATTATTATTCTCCTCAGATATTTAAAAAGCTCAAAGTTATTCAAGTTAAACTTAAATTCGCTGTATGTAAAGTTGTATGCCTTTTAATTCAACTGAAACAGTAAGTCTCTTGGAAGCACTCGTAAGGAAAACGAGAGTAAGTTCCCATCGTCCCCAACTGGTAGGTTACTTTTTTGTATGTAATATTTACATTTTTAGTGACTTGAGTGTCATGGATGAAGATGGATACATCCAAACATGTGGAAGAAAGAAGGTTAGTGTTGTAATATAAAATACATAGCTGATTCCAATCCATATTTTACATTTTTCTAACATAGAGAGGCGTGAATGTTTGTATAAATTGGCTACTAATCTCTGATATAGACCAGCTTTGCGTATTAACCCTACCCACACGGGGATGTTGTCGAATTTCTTTGAGATGATCAAACAAACAAACAAGTACCAAATGTCTCAGGAAACACAAGACCGTTTATATTTGACTTTCTTTGAGTTTTTGGCTGCACAATTCCAACTGCAGTAAAAGTAACATATCATTCCCCACAGCACTGGTTCTTTAGTCCAATATATCTGTATAGCAAAACGGAAAACGACCTATTTAGTCTAGCCGTATTGAGTAATTTTGGCGAAAAATGTGAATTTTACCAAAAATGCTTCTTCTCCTACAGATTACATGGTACAGTATTAAGATTTGGACATTGACCTTGGTTATAGCCGGGGCGTTTAGGGTCTTCCCAGATTTGGGGTCAAAGGTCATTAAGCAGTCAACATTAATAGGTAAATTTTCACGGGAAAATTGTCTGGACACGTGACCAATGCGTATTAATGTGAGTGTAACCTCGAGCCTGATCTCTGACCCCAGGCGGTGACCTCGCTATTCAAGTCTTAGTAATTTTGAATTGGAATAGTATTTTTGACCGCAATTTTGATAGAAATTTGTGCATTGCAAATTTATTAAATATTATGTTATCTTAATTTCTTCACAATATCATCAAAACGTAATTTCAAAAATATCTATCTACGGAAAAAAATATTTATCTACGGAAACGCTTACCATAATATTATTAACTTGCGACAAGTTACTTATTTTGCATCTAAGGAGGAATTCTTCCTATTCAAATACATTGGAAGAACACCCGCTGTGCTCGGGGTCACATTCCATAATGCTAATATGTCTGCGCCCATGGGTGTCACGTGTCCAGAAAATTTTCCCGTGAAAATTTACCTATTAATTCTGACTGTTAAGGGGGTATTTTCCGGCACATAACCAAATACCTTCAAAATGCTTCTTTTCCTACAGATTATATGGTACAGAGATGCGACTGACAGATTGACATTAGTTGGTGTCTATGGGGTCCTCGCAGATTTTGAGTTCAAGGTCATACAGGAAGCTAAAAGGGTTGATTACTGACAATCACTTTAAAATTCAATATAATACTGCATATAAAGTGATGTGATCATCAGAATAATGCCAAAAGGGCTCTAAGCATTATGCTCATATACGATTGTAATCAAATTTGGCTTAAACATGGAGGAGGGGTCTGTTTTGGGCTCAAAAGGGGTAAAAATCTAAAGTTTGTCTAATTTAAATGAAAATTAGTATAAATTATGTGCTCTCGATATGATTCAAAATATATTGGAGGTCATTTCAAGGTCACCAGAGGTCAACCAGAGGTCAAAAGGGGTAAAATTCACAAGTTTGTCCAATTTGAATGAAAATTAGTATATGTGATGTGGATATGGATTCAAAACATGATGAAGGTCATTTAAAGGTCAACAGAGGTCAACCAAAGGTCAAATATTTGTATCAAATAGATTGTTATTAAATTTTAAGCCTACATTGTCCACGAAAAGATAATTATTTCCAAGGTCATTTCAAGGTCATCGGATGTCATTTCAAGTTCAAGGCTAGACTTCGTAGCTTTATGAGGCTGCAATATATCTAGTTTTTCTTTTCTTTTCTGAATTCAAATCAGAAATCTAAACGGTATATTTTTGTGTTTTTATCACTTACATTTTAAGAAAATGAAAAACAGTTACCAGCCGTTTACTGTCTTTTTAGTCTTTACTGTAAATAAAAATCAAATAGGAAAACAAACAAACGGTACCTGGATTTTTTCGTTTTTCTCTTATTCGTATTTTTATACTTGTGCTACTTACAACGGACAAATCTTAGCGGGCCTTATTTCTTTTTCTTGATTGAAAAGAAAAAAGAAAAAGAAAAACGAGTGGCTGGTCATATACATGGTCCAACTCTACAACGCCAACTCCACTACTCAAGTATCAACAGCCAGGGATAATATTTTTATTTACTAATATTTCAGGAACTTGTCATTAAACAAGGTTTTAAATTTGCACCTGTTGAACTGGAAAAGAGGTTGTACCAAAATCCACGTGTTCAAGTTGCTGTGGTATGTAGTAAATTGAATATGAATTTCTGTATTAAGTATTTTTTACCTAGCTGGGGGGGGGGTTACACCCCCGCTAGGTATTGTTATGGTATCCGATTCTGCTTCTTACCTGCTTTCTTCTTTCTGGCATCAGAAAATTCAAAATGTTCTGCTCCTACATGTTACCCCCTATAATTACGTGACTTGCACATTATGTATTGGCTATATCCAGTCTCGGGTATCCAGTGCCCATAGGATGTAAACAGAATTGGGGTAAAAGGTCATTAAGGGGGAATTTCTGGTATATAACCAAATACCTTCAAAATGCTTCTTCTGCCACATATTACATAGCACAATGATGTCATGTGCACATATGCATTGGCTTTACCCAGTGCCTATAACTTGTACACAAAATTGGGGTCAAAGGTCATTAAGGTGGTAAAATCTTACAATTGCATTATTTGGACATCTATAAGGGGTATGGAGCTCAAACTCAGTGACAACAAATCTCATGACCAGGGGAACATTTTCCAAAGGTCAGATCAAAGGTCATGCAGAGAACAAATTTTAGAAATGAATTTTCTGGACATCTGTAAGGGATACAGGGCTCAAACTCTGTGACAATAAACTTAATGACCAGGGGAACATTTTGAAATACTTTGTAGGGGTCAGGTCAAATGTTATCTGGGTCAATTAAATAAATACATGTAGATATTTATATAGCGCTTTATGCCGTAAACAGCCTCAAAGCGCTTATATTTATTCCGCCGTCATTAGAATATGTCGAAACCACGTTTGCTGCTTACAAATGGCGCAGGGTTCATCAGTACAATGACTGTGAATACCCCTAACAGCTTCCCATTGCACCTGGGTGGGTGAGGCAAGCGAGGCAAAGCGCCTTGCCCAAGGGCGCCACACGGTTGTGGGACGAGGGCTCGTAACCACGCACGTCGAGCAAGCTCTCAGATTAAGAGTCCAAGACCGTAACCACTGAGCCACCGTGTCCTCAATTTTTTACAATTCATTTTCTGGACATCTGTAAGGGGTATGCATGGGGCTCAAACTTAGTGACAACAAATCTCATGACCAGTTGAACATTTTGCAGGTCAAAGGGCATGCAGAGGTCAAATTTTCAAAATGCATTTTCTGGACATCTGTAAGGGGTACAGGGTTCAAAATCTGTGACAACAAACTTAATGACCAGGGGAACATTTTGGAATACTGTGCATGGGATATGACAAAGGTTATGTGGGGTCTAATCTTAAAATTGTATTTTCTGGACATATTAAAGAGGTACGGGGCTTAAACTCGGTGACAACAAACCTCAAGACCAGGTGAGCATTATTAAACATCAAAGGTCATCTGGGGTCAAATACTTGAAGTGTATTATATGGACATCTGTAAGGAGTACGGGACTTAAACTCGGTGACAACAAACATTTTGGAACATTTTGCAAGGGTCAGATACCTCCACAACACCAATATGCCCCAGCTAGACTTGTGGTCTATGACCACCATTTGCTACTAGTTGCAATTAGAATTATTCATCGTGTGTACATGGTTACAGTAAGAGCGCCACTACTTCATTCTGTGGAAATCATGATCATTCTTTTTCTATAACATAACTACCTGATTGAGACCAACAAGGAGATTGCTGAAAAAAATTGATGTCTAAACTGCTCCTTTGAACACGGCTTTAACTCTTTTATAAGACGTTCTTATGAACCTTGTAGCAATGTTGTAGGGGGAAAGCAGAACAAAAAAATACTGGCCCGTATGCCAAAATAGCAAGGGGTGACCTTGTCAGCAACTTCTGACAGCCTTAATTGCCACTGCCTGTAGCAAACTGCAAAGAAATGTAAGCATATTTACGAGCTGCAATTAACATTTCAGGATGTACTAATTTGGTGTTTTAAATTTTCATTGGTTTAATTTTAGGTTATCGGTTTGCCTGATCCACGAGTAGGGGAAGAGATATGCGCATGTGTTAGGTAATAAATGACTTACTTCAACTGTTCAAAATGTAAACAGTTAGAAAGCAGCTATTTTTGTACAATTCATTTAATACTTTAATAACACAGGGTAACTTTTTAAAGTATTAAAATACTTGTATTCTGTATATTATATCAGATGGACCCGGCTCCATATGCAAGGTCGGCAGTATTTCAAATGTTAAACATGTCTTTAATAACTGGCTTACTAAACCAACGGGGATGTTTTATTTTGATATTTTTAAAAGCTTTTCACAGTTTTACCTAACTTGGTTTTAACTAAGGGTAGCCTAAACAGTAAAGCAGCGGAATCACGTTTCCTTTTTTATAGACAAACAAGATGCTCCGCGATGTAGCTTGAATAAATCGCACAAAACTGCGAATAATAAATGCATAAGCATACTTAATATTCGTTTTAGGTATTATAAAAAACAACAATTATCTTTTTAATTAGGGTTGACAAAGAAAATGCGCCAACTGAAGAAGAAATCAGGCAGTTTTGTGAAGGAAAGGTATGGTCGGAAAATTGATCCAAATGTATAGATAAGCCTATTAATATTGTGGTCTTCTCCGGTCATAAGGGTATAAATAAAAGATAATTTTTTACAATAAAAAAATAAATAAAAAAAGTGGACACAAAACACATCAAGGATCAATAAATTATACAAGAGAGTACCTTGATTATACAAACAACTGTAAAGGACAAGAACAAGGTACACCATGTACCAACATGGCATGCATGGGTGAACGGTACGTAGAGGGGGGAAAAACAACAAATGTAGGCATAGAAGTAGGTAAAGTTCGATAGCCAAAAGTTACCAAGGCCCACAGAAGTTTTAAACCCGCAAAAACAACAGGGGTCAATGGGAGTAAAAGAGTGCACTAGAAGTGATGAAAATCACTGTGCACATAAGCAGACAAACGAAACCAACCAGACAAAAAAAAGCGACGTTTCAAATAGAAAAACTGCTCTCAGGGACAGACATCAAAATATAAAACGAAACAGTGAAAAGTACATGCATTAGTTTAAAAACAAATTCGAGTCAAAAACTGAAGGCAAGTCCGAATAGAAATCATTAGCAAAAAAGACAACAAGTTCAGAGCAAGTTCACTACAGAGAATCTGGGAAGCAATATATGCAAATAAGCAACACCAGAGGACACAAAGGTATTGTCTTGAATGTCAGTGTCGCAGGTTTAACACTTCTGTGAGCTGTGGAATTGATCATTTGTGGATATCGAAATTTACCTAATTATGTGCCTACGTTCCCCGTCTGCGTATACCGTGTAGTCTGTATTTTACTTGTTCCCCCACGTCAAGTTGGTGTACCTTGCTCTTTTTTTCATTCCACCTGTTTTACTAATAATTTTTGAACGGATTGTAACTACAAAACAACACGTTTTCTCAATTCTTACGTCCAAAGTGGTAGGATTGGGCATACCATATTAATAAAGAAATCAATAATACAGTAAATATAAACTATTGCTAATCATAATATAGTATACATAAATTCATTTAATGACATCTTGATAGAATAAAGATTAACAAAGAATCACGTGTAATGGAGTAGAAGCAAATGTACTAAAGTCATCATTGAAACATTGTTATAATAAAGAAAAGAAAACTTTATATTGTTTTTGTTTTTCAATGTTATAATAATGAAAATAAAACTTTATATTGTTTTTGTTATTTCAAAAGGTCCATGAATTGTTAATTCCCAAGTATATTCTATTCGTCGATGATATTCCAACAACTGAAACAGGAAAGGTAAGTATAGTTTACTTAAATGTGATGCGATCAAGCAAGTCGGAACTCGGAAGTATTAAAGATTCTGTTTCTTATAGGATAGTACCCCAGCCCTGCCCCTCTCATTACAAAATCATCTATCTATGTTTGTGTGTGTTTTCTTCACTTTTGAGAAATTGCCTTGGTGCCCTTCTCAAATTTTCAACAAATGATCCAGGGGTTCGGGGTCAAACGCTCAGAACTAAAGCTTCGGGTGGCGGCTACCCGAGTGCAAGTTTGGATCACATGTTGGTTTAGCTAAAATGAGATTTCTCTGCGCCTTTGGTCGTTGTTTTGCTAGAGTCGTCTTGGGTTGGATATAGTTCGCTCGATTAGAGAATCTCCTATTATAAACTGAGCTCAAAAAGAAACTTATAATTTTTCACAAGGTCATATCTTGAAATCCTGTCCATCAAATTGAACCAAAATTACACACAGGATTACCTTAATACTCTACTCAAAACACATGTCAGTAACCAAGCAGTTGTCCAACTGACACAACAGCAAAATGCACTGTCATGGGACAGCTTCCTTGACTTCCTTCACTTTCACAGCCCAACATTTGGCACCCAGGACAAAAAATCTGTGAGAATGCACACAAGATCATTGCACAGATGATAAAACGGTGCTGCTTTCTGCTTTTCATACACTTTTTTTATGAAACAGGGCTGGGCTGTGAATGTGGTCCAGGAAGCTGTCCCATGTCAGTGCATTTTGCTGTTGTGTCAGTTGGATAACTGCTTGGTTACTGACATGTGTTAAGAGTAGAGTATTGAAGTAAATCTGTGTGTAATTGTGGTTCAATTTGATGGACAGGATTTCAAGATATGACCTTGTGAAAAATTATAAGTTTCTTTTTGAGCTCAGTTTATATTTGGCTATAGTACTGCTGAGAGTGTAGGTATTTGGTGCGAGTCTTAAACAAAAGTCAATAAATGGTTGTCGTGTCTGATTGCCAACATGCATTTACAAAGCTGCATTTTGCAGACAACCCCATTGAAATTGAACATCCAGTTCCAAAGATATGAGCAACTAAAGTGTTTCCAAAACATTAGAAAACAAAAGGAAATATTTCCTTTGTTTGGCTATATCTCAAAATCAATATTTCCGAGTTCCGACTGATTTTGCTTGATCGCATCACATATACTATTTATAATATCGTCGTGGTTTCCACATAATGATCGCGCTGGCGAAGTGAAGTCCTAAACGGATTAACTACCATAGCAATAGAGGTTATCCGTGTTATATGTTGCATATCCTATCAGCGACTGCTATACCTTGTTTAGGACTTTCAAAAGAAGTACCTGCATGTACAACCATGACTGTTTCAAAATAGCCCGCCAAAGTCATGCAGGTAACTCCGAGGTCGTGCATTGTAATTGGTTTGAATGAGGAATACTACGGGAACCAACGCCTTTTGTTAGAAGTCACACATGAGTAAAGTGGACGACCTCGGAGTTACCTGCAATTTGGCGGGCTATTTTGAAGCAGTTATGGTTTCACATGCAGGTACTTCTTTTGAAAGTCCTAAACACGGTATAGCAGTCGCTGATAGCATATGCAACTTATAGAAAACGGATAACCTCTATCTTACAGGTGCGAGTATTCAGCCTTTCTTTGACATCTGTGTTTCAATGCATGAACCGCATGAACGATGTAGTGCAGGGAGATCTATTCAAAATTGTATTCATCTATTGCTATGGTAGTTAATCCGATTAATTGCGTTACTTCGCCAGCGTATACCAAAAGTCGATAAAGTCGCCCTCTATTAGAGTTGTATTAGGCCCCGTATCCATAGGCTGCTCCCTTGTGGCATATGCCCTTGTTCCGTGTTCACTTGTTCCCATGTGACCTGCCACACAGACAACGAACCGTAGCGGCCACTAAGCAAAACAAAGGTTCGTTGTCTGTGTGGCAGGTCACATGGGAACAAGTGAACACGGAACAAGGACACACGCCACAAGGGAACGGCCTATGTATACAGGGCCTAAAGTCCCATCAGTGGTCCTGGCGAATGTATGAAATAACTAATAAAATAAATAATAGAAATATAAGGAAAATGATGGGAATGAGAGAGGGAGGGTGCGAGGGGACAAGGAGAGCGAGGGAGTGATAAAGTGCAGGCCTAGGAAAAAATACGTACAGAGAAGGGAAAAGAAAGGAATGATGAATACATTTAATAATAATTATTAGGCCTATATAATAACTAAACACATAACAGCACTGGGCAGCCATTCGATGATGTCAATGCCTTTATTCGTTACGTAATTAAAACGCACAGTCAGATGTATTTCACACCTGCCAAACACAAGTCACCCAATTTCGAAAATTGAATGTACACTCTCATGAATATTGATTGGCAACATTTTCCAATATGTCAGCGCTCTAATCGGAAACAATAGAACAATAGACCCTGCAGAGCATTGGTTTCAACCAAGGAGTTTATATCATACTGCAGTTACTGTCCGTTTTCCTATACACAATACACAGTGCTCTCACCATTGACGTGTGACCTCAACAAATGATGTATGTTGGGAGAATGGACACTTGCCTAGTTAACATCACTGTGTGAAAAATAACCAGCCAATATTTTATTTATTCTCCAAAACTTTTAGCAAATATATTTCTCTAACATGACCTAAAATTACAGCTAGGTTAGATGTTCAGAAATGGTCGCACTTTTGTAAAATATGAGTGAGGGCAAGGCATAGCTAGCCAACTCCCCGTGTTAATTGAATGGAGATTTGACCGAAAATATTGGTATCGGACCGCTCACTTCTGAAGGATGCCACAAAAAAACGGTAAAAGCTACATTTAAATTATTCTAAATAGGTTCTAGAAAATAAAGTTTTGTAACATGTCCTAAATTTTTAGCTAATTTAGATGTTTGGAGAGGGTCGCACTTTTGTGTTTTAGGAAGGATGTGTAAACGACAGATAACACCAAAAATATGAAGAAATTATTTCCAAACCGTGTTAAGTCAACAATCATTATGTTGCTCATTTTGAAGAATGCTGGTTAACAAAACGCAGGTCTTTGTCTCATTTCGTGAACAATGGTACACATACCATTGTTTCCTTTCGTTTCCTTTATAATCGGTTACCCAACTGAAGCTGTAATACCAGCTATATTGCGATGTCGCACATTGAAAACAGACACTTGTACACAACCAGAGAAGATCTGATTTAATCAGTTGAGCTGCTTCAATGAGTGTTATCTTGGTTTAATAGCTTTTAATGGGGTTTAAGTCCTGCAAAGGTCGAGATGAATTCTACTGTTAATTCTATTTTTATTTGTGGCATCCTTCAGAAGTGAGCGGTCCGATACCAATATTTTCGGTCAAATCTCCATTCAATTAACACGGGGAGTTGGCTAGCTATGCCTTGCCCTCACTCATATTTTACAAAAGTGCGACTATTTCTGAACATCTAACCTAGCTGTAATTTTAGGTCATGTTAGAGAAATATATTTGCTAGAAGTTTGGAGAATAGCTAAAATATTGGCTGGTTATTTTTCACACAGTGATGTTAACTAGGCAAGTGCCCATTCTTCCAACGTACATCATTTTTAGAGGTCACGCGTCAATGGTGAGAGCACTGTGTATTGTGTATAGGAAAACGGACAGTAACTGCAGTATGATTTATTATGTATCTATGCGTGGTTTAACGATTGTATAATATACATGTTCTTTTCTTTGTATGTATTTTTTTAAATTATTGTAATCTTTGTAATACAAATTAGTATTATTATTATTATTATTATTATTATTATTATTATTATTATTATTATTTGTTAGTATGCAGTGATCATTACGAATTATATTGTTTACTATACCGTATAGTACTAAATCCATTCAGCACTTCACGTATTCGTGTGTATTTTTAAACAACTCGAGGGTTGATTAGTAATTTTCTTGGGAATGCTGTTCAATATTATGTTCAGTATTATCATTGTGTGTGGCATTATTACTTATGTACATTATACTCGCAATATTTTATTTCAATAGTTTTCGAGACAGAAGTTGACAAAAATGGCGTTAGAAAAGTTCCCAATTGCATAAGGTGAGCGTTGAATAAGTTTTAATTAGTAGTGTAAATTTGTTTCGAAATTACAAACCATCTGCTTTATAGTTTTGCTATTGTTTAATATGCAGTGTTCCATATCGATTAAAACAATGTCAATGAGATTTTACTTGTTTGTTGCTAAAACAAATTTACCAGCGTCCTCTGGCATGTTTGCTTTCGTAAGAATAAGTAATAATAACCTATTACTTAGAATACCGATTTTATTTTTCAACTTTGATCAACAGACACTCAAACGATCTGACGATATCATCAACATCTCAAGTCGCTACATACATTATTTGTCCGATCGCACAAATAGTCTTCATCTCTGGAACTTGTTCTGATCTGAATAACCTCGTTGAAGTATTATGCAACATCTCTCATAGCTACATATATTGCTCTGCATATATTGTTGGGCGGCCGCACGAATAGAATCTGCATCTCTGTAACTTGTTCTGAAAAACATAACCTCGTTTGATTGCTATGCTACAAGCAGTGGTGTATATTTCTTTTTAACTCTTTTTTTATTGGGGGTCGGGGGAGGGGGTGGGGTTGGAAAAAAATTATTGAAGTATAGTGAATCCAGCACCTTTTGGCGACAGAGTAAGCTTATGGTAAAAATGCGCACGGACAATTTTGCTATTTTGAAGCTAAATGAACGAAATATGGTGCAAAAGTGGATAAATGCGAGCCAAAATTTACACATTTGGGGCTAATATGGACAAATAAGAGGTAAATTTGGTCAGAAATCCCACGGGATCTATGATAATGATTAATAAATTATTAAAAAGGAGGCCTATATCGTGCCATATATCTCGTTTCTTAATCTGAGACGCTGAATAAAAGAAATGCGTGGACATTTGAGAGTTGTCCAAGATGAGTTGATGCCAAGAAAATATTTGTCATAATTATATATGTATAAAATATAATTATTTTGGATATGAAATCCTTAAAGTATGATATTATATTTTACGTTGCATTTCTGGTTTCATTCTGTTTGTGAGTTCGTTTTAAGTCATTTTCCAATACTTTTTATATAGTCTAAAGTCTAAAATCCTGAAATACCAATTATGGTAGTTTACAGAGAGTTTGCGAAATGAAATTTGGACATTTAAACTTGCACATCAACTATAATATTATCAATTAGATTCCTTCCAAGTGAGCACAGGCATGTTTCTTTTACATACCCACGCTGCATAATTATTTCTAAATTTATACCACCATGCACCAGAGTGGGGTATACGGGGTGTGTAGGGTGGGGGTGTGGGGGGGGTGTAGGGGGTTGTTTGAAGAGGAGTGTGTATTGAGTGAAGTGCAGTTTGTTGATTGATTTCGGGGCGTGGAGTGTGTAGGGGTGTATTTAAGCTTGCAGGGGGTCTTGCATGGGAATCCCCTAGGAAAGTGATGTCATGCGAAAGGTTATGTTATAATTAATATGTTATACTAATTAATATTTGGGAATTTCCCAGATTGCAGCATAGTGTGAAGGTAGTAATTGGCTATTAATAGAAAAGATATTTTCAGTGCTTGGTATATAAGAAAATGTAAACATAATTCATCACAGTTGAGTGTTGTATTGGGCAAGCTAATGTGTTTACAGAGCATTTCCTTCAAAGTGTAACGGGGATTCTATATTATCCTAGCAAACCGTGTTCGGTCTCCCCTGTAGCGCTAATTGATATTTCGTATTGGCGGCGCGCTTCCAAATTGTACCGACCGAATGATGTAAGTATCACGGAAAGTAGAGACCCGTGATTCCATGAATCTGTGTGTAAATACTCTAATAACGAGTGATATTTGTCCCTAAACAGTGTTGGGGATTCAGGTATTTATAAAATATATATTAAAATCTAAGATAAAATTTATAGCACATGATGAGCCCAGTGGCGTGTGTTTTAAGTGCTCTCATATGATGGAAATTAATATTTTCTGGTGCGTTTTGGGCATTCAGACCATAAGCGTAGATCCCGGGGGGATGGGGGGATTTATTTAATTCGGATATTTTTCTGTAAAAACACTGCTGTTTAATATCGAACGAAATGGGACAAATGGGGTACCAAATTGCGCATTAATTAATCATCCTTATTTCTATGTTAAAATATTGTGAACACAATCATTAGTTCTTACGCTATAGGCGTATTTATAACAGCTGCGTTACTTTTTGTGCAATCTTTACATCAAACAACCGTGGCACCAAATAAATGCTGTTGTTTCATTGTGTTGTAGCTTGGCGAGAATGAAACATTATCAAAATCATATTATTTTCGATTGTAATATTTTCTTTGCAATTTTCTTAAGGGATGGGGTATGGACGTTTGGACTGTATTTGTTGTGGGACGTTAGAGCACATCGGACATATCGAATTGCATTCTGAATACGAAGAATGTCCTTCTGATATCAAATAATTTTGATTTTTTGAAATTCGCAATGTAGTACACATTTTATGGGAAATCATTAAAAATTGATATTTTTGATATTTAACAGTACTCGAAGTAAACTTTATAAATCTGATGATTTATACTTGAAGTGTATGTAGGTGGGATGAAAAGCCGACGATCAATTGAAAATTTTGACCTTTTGTATTGAAGAAATGGATTTTTTTCCCAAAACACCAAAAAAATTTGGTCTTTTCGGGAAAAAAAATCCATATCTTCAATATGAAAGTTCAAAATTTTAAATTGATCGTTGGCTTTTCCTCCCAGCTATATACACTTTAAGAATATATCATTAGATTTATAAAATTTACTTCGAGGGCTGTTATATATCACAAATGTGAACAATATCAAATTTTAATAATTTGTCATAAAATTTGTATTATATCGTGAATTTCAAAAAATGAAAATTATTTGATATCAGAAAGACATTCTGCGTATTCAGAATGCAATTCGATATGTCTGATGTCCAAATACAAAAAATACTGTCGAAACGCTTAAAACGCTCATTCCAGATCCCTTAAGTGTAAACAAAGTGGCGGAAATTAGCATTAGGCCATTCAATGGTATGAAGGCGAGCGAGTTGGTAACAAATGTGTCCCATGGAATTGCAAGGAATATTAGTATTTTCATTAAAAAATGGCCTAGTTCGTATCCGCCGACGTCTTTGACGATAAGCATGAGAGTTCATTTTACGCAGTACAAACTTGATGTGCGAAGAATACATCACGTAAACAAACCATTTTAGAGGCTATGTAATAAGGGTAATAAGAGAGTACATGTCACGATTATTGCAGTCGGTATATTTAGGACATTTATCAATGAAAATGTATCGATGACGTTATTAGGTCAATGATTTTCCAAATGCTGATTGCTTGATTGCTTTACCGTACATGCATGGTACTGAATAACACTGTGTGTCATTAATTGTGATTGGCCAATAAGGTAGCATGATTTACTTGTGAATATTATTGAGGTTTAATAATGCGTTTCCACACCGAGTCAGTAGAGAGTGGTGAACATTTGAAGCAGTGGAAATCACAAAAATGGCGACAGACAAATTGACGAAGAGTTACCTTCATGTCGCACGTAAACAGCCCTTTATTGGGATGTCTGTGGGACAACAGTTGTATCAAATGGCAGATAAGTATGCAGATAAAGAAATGTATGTGTTTTATGTTGACAAAGAGAGGATTACTTTCAAACAAATGAAAGAACAGGTATGTAATGTAAATAGATCATTATATGTTTTAAATATGGGTCAAGTTTTTTCATGACCGATATAAACACCTATCTTTGCTTTTTTTTGCTTTGATTCCTTTTAAACAACGTTCGAAATTTGTAGTTAAGGCAACTAAGGGTACTCTGACTTAAGTAGCTTTTTAGTGCAACTTTCTGAAAATGCATCTTTTTTCATTCAAAGAGTCACCATGGCTACAAACTTTGATCTATCCAGACCAATGAGGTATCAAATTAACCTGAGTTTGTTTTTGCTATTTCAATGTTTAAATTTGATGCTTAGATTTTGAGTTCTATCTCGTAATATAGGGATAAATTGCATGTTGCAAAGATAGCATCGTGTGGGGAATGTTTTTATTATTTTGATATCATCTAAAACATAAACTGAAACTGTATTGTCTTGTCTTGTCTTGTTTTTTTGTTTTTGTTTTTTTTTGTTTTTTTACCATTTCAGAGTCAGCAGTTTGCGTCCTCCCTTATTGCAAAGGGCTACAAGAAGGGTGACACTATAGCAGTATGGGGAGCGAATCACTCGGAATGGCTAGTTGCGCTCTTTGCAACTATGCAACTCGGAATACTGTTGGTAAATATTGTTCTCTATCTCTATCTATCTCTATCTCTACCTCGCCCCCTCACTGTCTCCTTCCCTATCCCTCTTGGACTCTCTTGCATCCCGTGTCTTGATCTCTTAGAACATTGTTGTAATTTCAACATCATTTTCATTTTATAACGGTAGGTCAATGTTGTTTCTCATTTGGATGACATTTACTTATTATTTCTCCTCACGGAAACATTTAAAAAATAGTATCTTAAAACTGTCAGCTGTGAGCATATTAAAGATTAATTGTGGAATGAAAATTAATCCTTGTTGGTTTTTTCAAGGTGCCTCTGAGGTTAGAGTTTCCAGAACCAACGGTTATAGCATTACTAAAGAAGGTAAGAAATAAAATGAATACATTCTGTTTCTAGATTATTGTTACCAAATTTGATGAATTTGGATCTTTTGAAAATAACGCCGCCTGTAGTTGAATGACTTTTTACAACTAATCCTAACGCACCAAGGGCTTTTGGGGACTGAATGGAAAAATAGGAAGGAATAAAGAGAGAGTCGAACCTGCGACTGGTAGCCACGGATCTTTCCGCGTGCGTATATATAGGGTGACTGCGTTATCACATCATCATGCACGTGCAATTCCTAATCATGTAGTATTTTGTAGTACCTGTGCGTGTTAGCGTTAGCTAATCTGCGAATAGGTGCCACGCGTATACTTACGTTGCATTTTGACGTATCCGTATTGTGAAGTGTTTGTGCATCCGATAGGTTTGTTCTGTTGATGGCGTTACCATTGTTTTATACTAGTTGCAGTATATTTATATAGAAGCTGTACAATAATTATGAGCCCTGTGGAGGGTAAAATAGGGAGCATGATTCTTTTTGGCAGGTCAAAAGGGGCACGTTTCAAATAACACGCGCGCGCTCGCATTATATATCTAGAGCATTTAAAGTTTGGAAATTGGGAACCGAGAATGTTATTAAGTAAGTGCAAATGGGGCCGGAGGTATATTTATGGGGGGTGGGGGACAAGCAATTTTTGGCAGCATGAGAGGCGTGGGAAGCGGTTTTGGAATCTCGTTTGGAAATTGTATCGCTAGCGGGCTCGTAATTAGTTTTTAGCTTTAGCCATGGTGGTCATTTGCGACAATCCAGATAAATTGTGACTACTAATACTCTACTGCTGAATGAAAGCAATTAACGTTTTAGAGACGTTGAACATTACTGATATTAAAACTGACATACCAAGTGGTCATAACAATTTCTTATTATTTGTAAACAATTGTTCGTTCATTCCTTATTCATCTTTTTCTTTCTTTGTTTGAGATTTATCCTAATAAAAACAATGCTTGACTTTAAAAAAAAAAAAACTATTACAGCTCAAGTGCAAAGGGCTCATCCTGACCAGATCGCCGTCAAACATATTGAACAGGGTGTGTGAAATATTTCCCGAGCTAATGGACACATCTGACGATGGATTTCATTCTGAACGGTATAAAGTCGTAAACTGTATAAGTAGAGAGGCCACTTATATACATAGGGCCCCGTGTAATAATTTTGGACAAAGGTGCCAGCCGGGTAACCGTTAGAGCGTCCTCATAAGTTCAACCCGGTTGTCAATTCTGAAAAGTGACATGAACTGGGATATTATGGTTGCAAATGTGTTTCTGTGAATTTTGTCAATTTTTAAACAAAAATGTCACATGTTAAAGTAGCAATAACTACAAAAGAAAATTGACAACAATCTTAATTTTGCTCTAAATAATATAATGCATGGCGCTATGGGTCATTTTTGAGTTAGCATCAAGCCTTTATCCTACATTCTATTACCCCCACGACCCATTAATCAAAATCGCGCACTCTGATTTGTTGGAACAAGTCACGTGACAGACCATTAATTAGCGATAAAGTGTCAAGAGCAACGAACTTTATGTTCTTATACCATCACAGCGCACAGCTAAACGCACATCACACCTAATATGTAGGGGAGATTGGAATGACAGGGGTGTGTCATTGTATGTGCATACCTGCTTATAGGGGAGAATGGAATGTTAGGTTGTGTTATTGGAATGTGCATACGCTTTGGCTACCGCACGTGTATGCGCTACACCTTGAGGTAAACAACTTGAAATATTTGGTCAAAAAATGTGATATTTTCTCTTTAAATTGCACTATTTTGTGGTAATAGAATAGAAATAAAGGGTGCAGCATTATCCTTTACACGCAAATAATGTCTCCTCGGTAGTAAAATCGTTTAAATAATGGGTTCGGCTGCGCCTCACCCATTATTTACGTACTGCCTCGGACACATTATTTTCGTGTAAAGGATCATACATTACCCTTTATTTCTTAATTATTAGAACCAGTGTTGTTTGGCATCATTGGACCTTAATTGATAAAACTAGAAATGTTTCCATTCTTTTCTTGGCTCGGATGTCTACATGAGAGGTCGAAGATCATATTATGCCCAAAATTTAACAATTGTTCTATCATGTTGTAATTTACCCCAAATTGTTCCTATTGTTATTATTAGGAAGAAAAAAACAAATTTTCAAATTGCACTGATTCAATCAAAAATTTTCTTTGGCAAACGAAATGGGGAAATAATTTATTTGAGAAATGTATAACATCTGAATCGGATGAAATCATGGGTCAAATGATTATTTATGTTTATATAAGTTTCTATTGGTCATTGCTGCGTGAACTCTGAAAGGGGACATGATAAAACAAAAGTTCTGAAAATTTCTGGAAAGTTGGCTGAGATATTTGGATCTAAAATGCAATTTGTGTGTTTGTTTTTTTTTTACCTTTTTACCAAAAAGTATCAAAAACAGCTATAACGCTTGAAGAAAATTAAGTATGAAATGTATATTACTTGGAGAATACATGTAAAGAATTATTTTTGCAAGTATTATTTTTTTGATAAAAATTATTTTATTATTAATCATAAATAAGTTAATTAAAACAAATGTATATGGTGTTTTTTAATGACTAAGCAGGATTCGTATTTGCATTTGGTTTAACATTTGGTTTTTGTTTACATCGGAGAAAGTAGATGTAGGAGTTAACGAATTTTCTATTTTTCAATAGTTTTCCAGATATTGAGTTCTTCATCATTAGTGGTACCGCACCAGAACAGATATCGTGGAGAAAGTAAGACAACTATCTTATATTTAAGGGCGGCTTACTTGTTTTGTTTCATATGGTTAATTAATAGGTGAAATTGCTAAAGTTCACTACCTATATTTACTTGAAGTATCAAAGTACGACAGAGTTGTAAGTTCATGTTTTACACTTGTTTCTTTATTAGGTGTGTGTATAGCCACGATGAATTCATGACGCTTGGTAGTGAGGCTGATATGGACAACGTGAATAAAATATGCATGTCTCTTGATATGGATGATCCATGCTGTGTTGTGTTTACATCCGTAAGTATTTTTTAGTAAAACTGTTATTTTTATGTGACAATAATAGATTCGCCTTATGGCGTATACGTACAAATGGTGGGATTTGTTAACAAATTTAAACTTTTTTACTAACAAATTATTATCTAGAAAGCAAAATTAAATTTCTTGATTTTTTCAGATATTGGCGCAATATCATCTTTAGAACAACTTGCTGAATTTTTACACGCTTGGTCACACGATTAAGAATATTGCAAATAATTGCAATGGGTCGTTAGACCACCATTCTCATCATTTTCTTTCGGTCATAACTAAATTGGTACATAAAATAATAGATTTTCAAAGTGCATATGACTCGATTTTTGCGCCTAGCTACAGCATGATGAAAGTACACACCTGGTGTCAAATTAACGTTATTGTGTGTTATTAAAATGTTAATCGGAAAAGAAATTGGTTGGCGTTATTTAGACGGGTAGGTTTCATTTAAAAATATAAATCCATTTAATTGACTTGTCATTATTTTTTACTTCGCTACAGCTCAATGAAGGTACACATCTGGTTCATTAGTGTCACGTTAACGGTATTATTTTGGTTAAAATTGCATAAAATGCACACATGTGCTGATTTCTTATAATGACAATTTCTTAAAATAGATTTATTTGAAGGATGGATCTTCATTTAAAACGTCAATCCATTTAATTGACTTTTTTTAACTAGCTGCATCTCGATGAACGTACACAGCTGGTTTACTGATATCAAGTTAAACGGCATTATGTTTAAAAATTTAATCAGAATACAAAAACGCATACCAGAAAAAAAAACGATTACATTTTTTAATGTGAGAAATTTTAGACATTTACCTTTAAGATGCATTGTGAATCATTTTTTACAATATTTATTTTCAGAATAACATTTTTGAATGAGACTACGTGCATCAAATTTGAGGACAGATTTGATAAAAACTTAGCGTGATCTTAAAAGGGGTTTCCTTGAGCATCTTCACGAAAACTGCCATTTATGCATTTTCATACCATACGAAAAGTACATTTCGCATTTCGGTCATAAGTAGGTCAAATAGAAGAGGTCCAGATTAACTGCACTGCATCTGTTATCCCCATATTGAGCCAGAGGGGATTATCAAGCTGCTCCCATGGCATCACAGATTGCGTCACTGATTTTGACTCTCGCCTCAGTTGCGTATCATGAGTGGGCAGCGATGAAAATATTCCTGGTGGTCATAATTTTTGACCTGATTAACTAGACAGTATTGCGAGCAGAGCGCAAGAAAACTTTTCATTTTAACCCAAAATCAAGGTGAATATGTTGTGTTAACCGATCAAATAAAAGTGATATTGGTAAATTTCTGCCCGTTAGATAGAGCTGGCTAATCCGGTAAAACTGTCGGGGCCACTCTGCTCCCCTCCACGCTTATTGCTCATATGCTCGTCTCTCCCACGTATGACCGAAAAATGGGGAGAAAAGGCGTTGCCAGAGGTGTTACTTGATTTGTCTTCGCAAAATGAAACCTTGACTGACTACCACAAATTGTACTTTTTTGCATGGGTTTTTTCGACTCCACCAGTCCTACTTTTTGAAGGAACTTCTTTACTTCCTGGCCTGCATACTTGAATAGTATAGAAATATTTTAAGCACGGTTTTTTAATTCTTACCGGACGGATTTGTATTCTCACTGCACGAACGTTCGAGGAGGCACTTTAAAATAGCCCCTGACTCGAATTATAAAAAACATATTGCAATAAAATGTGTTCCGACTTCGTCGTGTATTGAAAAGTGTAGCCTTATGTAATACTAGTTTGTAATTTGGTTATATTTGCTACCTTAGTAACATCCGTATACAAAATGTTGTCAATTTGAGTGACAGGATTTGTGTTTTTATTTTTATTTATTTATTTTTTTGTTTGTTTTGTTTTTGTTTTTGTTTTGTTTTTTACCGTTCTAACACATAAAAGTTTACAGATGAGTATAATTGCGGCGTTAACCTGTATTCGGAAGCAAATAAACAGACTAATTTGTGAATATGTTGACTTTGTGAATATTACTGTTTGGATCGCTGTTTAACCATATCATTTCAGGGTAGTACTGGGATGCCAAAAGCGACCGTTATTTCTTCACATGCGTTATTGAATATGACTAGCTTCAGACAAGACGATGAAAGTTTGCTACATGATTTGGTAAGGATGGCTCTTTTTAAAAGTGTTTACATGCTTCTCAATAAGCTTGTATCACTTGTCTAGTCACTCAGTGATAATGCGTTGTAAATAGGAGGTGTCTGTATTCTCGAATACGGCATCTCTAACTGCAATATTATTTAATAGCTTTAGTACATTTAATGCTCATAATACCAAAGTATTCCTTGATCGCCATGACAAGAGGAATAGTTTGGGGAAATTTTCAACAGCATTTGATCAGTTTGAATTTTGACCTCTGTATGAACTTTAACCCGCCATATCTCAAAATGCTCCAGTTCCAGTAAAATTATTTTTGAAGTTGGTGGTCTTGAGAATCAATATCTATCAAAAACAAAACTATGGACACCCAAACAAGCTTCTGTGGCAAAATTGAGTTTGGCAGCCGAACTACTAAGAACGTTTAGGAAGCAATGGTTGGCAAGTGATGACCAAGTCTTCACACATTTATGGTAACTTTGGCTTACTACTGGCTTATAGTGCATATAATTAAGGATATTTCGAACTTGTACATTTTCTTTCGTTTGCTATTCAGGAATCAGAAAAGCAGTGGAAACATTTTATTTCATCAATAAATAAATAAATAAATACATACATTTCGGATTTCAATCTTATGGTCGACCTCTTGAATTTCAAAATGGCCGGCATTTATAAAGAAACTCTCCTTATATTCAGTAAGAGCTAAAATGACATGATTTGGAGCCTTGATCTGAACTCCTCTTGCCACCGCCACAAATTTTGACTGCGGCGTTCGTTCCAGTATTGCTTATATCTCCAAAACACAAAACTGTCCCATACTTCCTTTAGTCGTCGTAAAAAAAGCGCAGTGATTTATAGTGCGCTACGCACAGGCACAACGCCTAGACGTTGATCCACAAGCCTCAGCACACTTTATAGTTGATGACGTTGATTCACAAGCCTCAGCACACTTTACCTGTCTTAGGACAGTATTATATGAGTTGGTAAAGTTTGAGAGAGCGAGGATAGATAGATGGGGAGAATATGTAGAAGGGATAGGAGGAGAAACGTGACAGAAAGGGGAGAATAGATATTGGGGGTAAGACGAAAGAAAGAATTGGTGTTTCCTTAATCTTTGTATTATAAAATGGAAATTTAAATTGACAAAGCTAACGTTAACTTTAATAATTGAACCTCTTTTAAATAATATAGAATATTTTATAGAAACATATAGCAAGTTTTAAAATAATATGATAAGGAGATTAGCGCTGGCTTCCAACATAATCCCCGTTGAGAAGGTCATCGCCTGGCGAGTCCATTCATGTTTATATAAACGGAGTTATTTGTCTTGAAGTGTACTCAACAACCAACTTGATCAAACAAAGCGAGCAATTTTTCAGCAGTCGCTTACACATACCCTTCGTTTAGGTGCCCATTGATACCTATGTCCCGAGTTTTTAGCATAATCAAATAATTTGGGCAAGAAATCCAATTGAATATGTTAAGTTGCCGCGGAGGTTGAAGTAAACTTTATTTCGCAACTTGCTATTTTCCTTTATTTAACTTTCCTTTGAAAAGCTTGCCCGCATGATTGCCCAGCAAATGTGCAGTAAAAGTTTAAATTTAAATTCAACACGACTTGAATCATATATACTTTCACAATATAACAGTCACAATTTTTTATTTTACAGGAATCAGCCAGATTCGGAGACACCTTTCCTTTTCCAGATGGTACATTCGCAATTATTGCCCCCCTTGGAGTAGGACTTACTACTGTGGTCCTCTTTCCAGAATTCAACGCTGAGACTATGGCTAAAGCTTTACAGGATGAAAGGTATACTCGCATATGATTCACAAATGTTCAATGCCAAGTAATAGGCAGGTCCATCACAGGAAACGAAAACTGCCCCCTTTTCCCAACCATTCATGTTACGTTGGTTGAAAGAACTATAAAAGTGTACTTAAGTCCAAGATGGCGCCTAAATTTGCGAACGGGTCATTCCATGCTAATTTAAAACATACTGAAATTACACCCAACCTATTAGATGTTGTCGGATCGATAACTGGCCTCATTTTCCATCCAGCAAACCAGCTAGATTTGCCATAGGTTTGCGTTGATAAGAGAACAACCTTGAATTTAGTGTCACCCTTGGCTTGGGAGCCCTCATAGGCGTAGATCCCGTGAGGGGGTGAGTATGGGGTATACAAACACCCCCCCATGTTGGCACCTGAATATGGGTTTCTGACCAAATTAACCTCATATTTTCGCGCGCTTCACGCGCATTTATTCCATATTTCATCAGTTTAATAACCAAACAGCACTTTTTCGCGCGCATTTCTACCATAAACTTTATCTATCGCCAAAAGGTGCTCGATTCACTATCCCCCATATCAAAAATAAATCTACGCCACTGGGAGACCCTGAACAATTCGCCGTAGAAGTGACGTAAAAAGAGGATTAACTACCTTAGCAATAGATGAACACAATGTTTAAATATATCGCCCTGAACAATAAGCAGGTTGTACTCACCACTTGTGTATGTCTGCAATCATAGATTGAATACATACCAAACTGTTGAAGATACTTACAGTACGAGTTATCTATACAATTACGATCCACATCTATATCCCTGTTTCTTGACATCTATATGGTTCAATGCATAGGTACCGCATGAACGTTGTAGTGCAGGGCGATATATTCGAAAAGTGTATTCATCTATTGCTATGGTAGTTAAACCTTTTATATCGTCACTTCTGCGGCGAATAACAAGGACAACATTATGCACTTGTGCCCTTAGGGCGCGCCATTTGAGGGGGGCGTGAGGGTTTTTTCAATTCTAATTCGGTATAACAGAGTTGGGTAGGGGATTTATTTCACTCATCAGTGAGGCAATTTTTTTCCGCCTCTCTAGTGGGCGAAGTTTTGTTTCTAATGATGCGCCCTTTATACTGATGTGCTTTCAGAGTCACGTGGAGTTTGTTTCAAATCAATCACATCCATGATATATTGAATGTACCACATTTGAGCGACTATGGTTTTTCCAGTTTAGACATGCGTAAGTTGAGTATCGGGACGTATCAGAGATATTGCGATGTTCCATACGTAGCACGTGGACCGTACGTTTTAAGGTACGTTTTTACGTACGTTAATACGGTATTTAATATGGACATCGCGTATATATTTAGTCAATTTTTAAAACATCGCTGCACCTTTATTATCATGATTTGTTATTAAACAAAAAGGATCATAATAATAATTAGACTTTCCTTCGTATGTTCATTATCCTTGACTCTCATAAACATATTGCCAAATGGACACATTTCTGTGCATTTTCAAAGACGTGGAAAATCTTCAAAACTTGCTAAATACGTGACCTCGCTTCGATACAGGAGAATGGTTTTGAATTGATCAACGTACTTCCGATACCTACGTTTGGAAATCGCAATCTCTCTATCATATACGTGGGGCGTACAGATCGAAAGTGTTTGACCACGGACGTCGGAAAAAGTCATAATAATGTTGAATAACACCAGGCTCACCAGACTGTGTTACCTACCATAATTATCAATCAAAAACATCATTATAATACATGGTTATTGTGTAGTTGTCCATTATATTAGATAGCTAAACATGTAAGAAAGTTATATTAAATGCACTTATCAAATACGAAGAGTTATTATTAAGCATCATAATTTCCCCCATACAACAAAATGTTCTAAATGATTGAATTAATCGATCTCCATTTGTTATATTCCAATCACGCCCTCAATATATACGTTTAACAGTCGTTATGCATCCTAATTTCAGTGAATATCGGAGGTAGTTTTATTCCGTTCGAAATGAGGCAAAATGTGAAGAAAATCTGCAAGCATGTAGTTGTAAGTATCAATGTATTCGTTATCGACCGGTTAACAACAGCTGTTGCCTTATTTTTGAGGTGTCAAAATACACAGAAATAAATTCTGCTTCCATCGCATGTTACAGATTTGTAATACAATAGCCCGTTTTTGAAAAATGGCAATTATTTAAGGGGGGTAATTACTTTTTTTTTTTTTTTGCGAAGTTCGAATTTCAGGTCAGTTTAGTTTTTCATGAAGGACTTTCTTCAAACTTGATTCCTTTATGAATCTTGGTGATCTTCAGGCCTAGACGCTGATATTGTTTCAAAACCTTGTGATGAATGACGTATTTCTTTTTGTCATTTAGGTTGGGAATGAGTTTCTTAACTTTGTTAACCATGACTGTTCTAAGCGCTAGAGGATAATCATCGTAAAGATCGTGAAGTTCATGAGGATATTTGAGACATACTTGTGCACTGCATGATTATCTGATTTACTGTATTAATGTTATCAATGTAATACATGGATTGTCGGATACAAAACAGATATTAATAATTGTGTTTATTTACCTGTTTCGTTTCTTTATAATTAGCTACAATTTGGCATGACAGAAACTTGGGGCACACTCTTAAGTCATCCTAACGACCCCAAGGAGAAGCAAAACGCAGCAGCGTTGTATCCTGTAGGTGGAGCAGAGGTAAGCTCGGATAAAATTATTGCAGATGATCCTGACCCTGACCGGTTCCACGTTACCAAGTACCATTTCTTAAACACTTTAGTTTTTAAGTGTTTAAGAAACATGGGTCCATCTTATCTATCATCTAAATTTGAATTTGTTCATGATAGTCATATGCATATTACCAGGAATCATTCATCAAATACTCTTGTTGTACCAAAATGTAATTCAAATTCAGGCAAGCGTACATTCCATGCCAGAGCTGTTAATACTTGGAATGAAATTGCACCTCAAATCCGCAAAGAATTAAATAATATGTCTTTGTATCAATTTAAAGCGCGAACAAATACTTCTGCTAAATAATTTGGGATTTCTATTCCCTTATAAATTATACTTTTTATAAGGACATTTTAGCTTTAGCTTGTATTTTGTATAATCTTTGCCATATGAGTTCAATAGTATTTATTATGTTAGTGATTTACCATGTGTAAGATGTAAATTTACTATGTATCAATATGTATTACAGTATTTTATAATTGTATGAGGGCCTGCTTGGAAAGCAGTGCTTGACACTGAAGTGGAATTACCCTCAATAAAGAAAGATTATTATTATTATTATTATTATTATTATTATATTATGATATTTGAAATCAATCCTTGCCTGATCTGACTAGGAAAAACAAAGACATCGAAGTCAACGATGTTTAGAATTTCTAGCCTAAAACAAAGTCAAGACTAGTGGAGACTGCTTTCAGTTTGGTTTTAGAAGGTTGTTGCGCTGAAGGTTTAAGACCCATAATACAGTCATTACATTAAACATGAACCGAGAAAATCATAATATCTAAACATTCTTATCTAAGGATCATAATAATGCACCGAAAGCGTGCTGATCGGAATTGCCTTTAAAATTGTGAAATATTTCCGACCCTTTTATAGTGCATCATCATGGTTTCAAAATGAAGTTTTGTTATGTTTGAATATTAATTATGTCTATGAATATGTTGTGTTATTTCTGTCAGACAAAAATGGTTGATGATAGTGGACGTATTGTACCTGTTAACACAAATGGGGAACTCCATGTCCGAATATTTTCTGCTTTTCAATATTATATGGGCAAGGAGGAGGCAACAAGAGAAATGAAAGACGAAAATGGCTGGATTCATACTGGGTAAAATACACACAACCTAAAACTCGATTTTTTTTTGTGGTTATTTGATAGGACAGAGGTTGAATCATGAAATACCAAGTATTGGTATGTCTGTAATCTCCAATAATAGACTGCAAAATACATGACAGCACAGTATTTGGAAATTATTCCATGGGCAATTGTAGCATTAGTGTATTCATTACAAAAAACTATAAGCAGTTCTCTATATGAATAGCTTGTTTCCAAACCATGTTAAGTCCACAAACACATGTTTCTGATTTACCTGTGAGATATTGCAATGGGTTGTGATGCAATAGTATAGTAATTTCAATTGGATGCACCATTACAAAGCAAACAGTGGATGGTGCACAGTAACAATACTGTATGAGGCCTTTGGCTCCCAAATGAGAACAATAGTCTGCATATTGTTAAACAGCATTATTGTGGTAAATAATGGCTTGGTGATGGTACAACTCATCGTTGCTAATGTCAAACTTGTCAAAGTAATTGTGAATGTATCATACAAGTAAATGAGAAACATGTGGTTGTGGACTTAACATGGTTTGGAAACAAGTAGCTCTTCATATCTCTATATCACAATAAATAAACCAATGTAACTAAAACAAGTATTTAGCAGATCCAGGATAAGTCCTCATCTTCTTATAATCCATATGCAATATATATAATTCCAGTGACATAGGTGTCATGGACGAAGATGGATACATCCAAATATTTGGGAGAAAAAAGGTAAACGTGTTGCATAGCTGGATTCCAATCGATGTTTTGCAACATTTTTATTTATTTATTTATTTATTTATTTATTTATTTAATAACTAACTATTCAGTCTATAATGACCAACAGATCATTTACGGTCTCACGATATAACATATGTATACTGCCAGCAACTTTTGATGAAAATCTGATCTCAAACTGTTTATCTTGATTCTTGTGGCACTTCTGTACAAAACGAAAACATCATCAAAAAGAACAGATTTGTTATATTTGGTTTCTGCAAACTCGAGTTATACTCGTTTGAATAAAACCACCCATTTTTGTAGCTGCACTCAGTTTATCTTCGCAAGCAATGCTACCATGATCATTGTAGTGTGTGAACTGGTATAGCGCGATATTCAAATGCAAAATAAAGTTGTTTGGCATGAGTGGTTTCGATCGTGCCTAGCGGGATAAATTATGGCCTAATGACGGTCCTCAAGAGTTCTTTTTTTGTAATTTTTCAATTGCAATTTCATCATATTGCACTTGAAACGATTCAAGTACAATGGCACATCAACTGTGGCGACAAAGATTCATGAAACTAGGAGTCCGCGTACGCGCGTGAAGTTCATCGTCTCTTCCGTCTTCAGTTTCCCACTGCTGACCGGATAAATACATGTAAGTAAGCCATTTAAAAATGTAGACAAGCTTCGAATCAAAGATCAGCAGCTCGAGACGCAACCACCTTCGCAGCATTTCACAAGCAAGTTTCAGTCGGACCTTACGGGAGACTATGCATTACAAGATCAGCAGCTAGAGACGCAACCACCTTCGCAACATTTCACATGCAAGTTTCAGTCGGACCTTGCGGAAACTATGAATTACAAGATCAGCAGCTCAAGACGCAAGCACCTTCGCAACATTTCACAAGCAAGTTTCAGTCGGACCTTGCGGAAATTATGAATTACAAGAGTTGCATTGAATATAGTGTCCTACGAATCAATACACTTGTGCAGCTATTTGTGCAAGTATAAAAATGTTTGGTTTTATTTAAGTTTAATACACACCTATGACGTCGCGCTATTGTTTTAGCGTTCCATTATTTTCCACGAATGGAGCGATGATTACAATAACACGCCATTCGTAATGCCTTTCTTTTTTCTGAGACCAAATACTTCTCAGGGAAAGTGTAGTGGCATTTACGAATGTAGTGTTAATAACAATTGCACTTTCGAAAAGCAAGTATTTGCGAAAAGTGCAGTATTGTTATCATCACTTCATTCATGCAAAACAATGATACGAAAAACAACAACACAATGATTTTCATTAATACAATCAATTAAGGAAGCGGATAGCAATATTTTTATATTGTTACGGGACCTGAAAGCACATCAGACATATCGAATTGCATAAGGAATGTCCTTCTGATATCAAATAATTTTGATTTTGTGAAATTCGCGATACCAGTAATACACATTTTATAGCAAATTATTAGTCCTCGAAGTAAACTTTATAAATCTAATGACACGTAATTAAACTGTATGCAGCTGGGATGAAAAGCCGACCATCAATTGAAAATTTTGAACTTTCATATTGAACATAAACATTTTTCCAAAAAGACCTACATTTTGTTTTAGTGTTTTGAGCTATTATCTTCAATAATGAAGGTCAAAATTTTCATATGATGGACGTATGCTGTTCACCCAAACTTCATACTCTTTAAGTGCATATCGTTAGATTTATACAATTACTTTGAGGACTTTTAAATTTCAAAACTATAAATTTTTAATAATTTGCCATAAAATGTGTATTATATCGCGAATTTAAAAAAATCAAAATTTAGGACATTCCTCATATTCAAATTGCAATTCGATGTGTCTGATGTGCTCTCAGGTCCCACAAAAAATACGTGAAAACGTCGCTATCCGAGCCCTTAAACATAAATTTACAATGCAATCTGTGAAAAGCAAGGCAAGATCATAACGGGCAGGTTAAATTGTTGGCTAAGTTGTAGGCCTACTTATTATGCAAGATATGTTTTAGCCTCACTTTGGAAAATACTTATTTTAGGCTTCATTTATTAGACCCGTATACTTTTAATATTTGGACCTTTCTTTCCACGCTCAATTTAGGTAAAAAAAGGGAAGTTAAACATGTTACTGCTTTTATAACATTTTTTCTTCTTTATATTTTTATACTACGTTTTCAGTGTCTTACTCCCTATTCCAGAAAAATACAGAACTAATTTTTTTGAATAAAAAAAATATTGTCATGTTTTGCCAAATGAAACATAGCTAAATCCTAATCCTTTAGCTAGTCCTAACTGGCAATAAAAGTCAAATTTCAATATTTGGTCAATTTGAGGTAAAATGGTCCCAAAACATGCAATTTTGCATGTTTTCTTACAATTGTAGTGACAAAATTGTAAGACTTGGCACAAGTCTAAGCATTCAAAATCTTGAGTATAGGCTAAGAGTTGCTCATGATTTTAATATCACATGTCATTTTTGCTAATTGGATATTCTTCACGCGGGTGTCGACTGCAGACGACAAGTTTCAAAAAAAATTTCAAAATTCAAAAATTTCAGAAATGTAAATTTTCATGACTATATTTGGAATCAGCATGAAAAATGCATTAAAATGAGTACAAACAAGCCTAGTATTGGTTCAATTGTTCTTAAGACAGCTTGTGATATTTTGAGAAAATATCTCAAAACTTGGACTTTTTATGTTGAAACCTATGGCTAGCATGCAGAGTATTAAAAAGATTGGAAAATGTGTTTTCCAAATTATTAGAATGCATGAACTTGAAATTAGTCTTTGTTCAAGTCTTTGGGCCTGACTGTCACAGAATACGAAAAAGGTCGAAAAACATCCTAAAAATGTTTTTCGCCCTTATTTCCAAAAATTGACCTAATATTATAATTTGACTTTTATTGCCAGTTAGGACTACAACCTAAAGGATTAGGATTAAGCTATGTTTCATTTGGCAAAACTGGATAATATATTTTTAATCCAAAAAAATTATATGTATTTTTCTGGAATTTTCCGGGAGTAGGTCCTACGTAGGCCCCCTATAATTTGTTATTTGGGCAACATATTGCTACATTCTGTACCTATATACATTTAGGCCTATGAATCTGTTTATTTTTTAATTGTTTGCTTTGGGCATGTTTAATAATGATAAAAGCCACAGTAGGCCTATTTTCTGTATAATTTTTATTTGGCTTTCGTACAAGCTGCATTTTGTTTCATCTGACGGTATTTTGGCATGCTTGAATATCGATCAGCATGATCAGTAGGCCTATCCGATAATTAATTTTATAATGTTACGGATACTCCATGGGTCTGGAAGTTGAGGTCGGAGCTTTTATTTCGCGTCGAAGGCGGCGAAGTTTTCTTCTTTTTTTGGGGGGTGGTTGTTGGTGGTGGTGGTGTGGGGTTTTTTTTGCCCTCGAAGTACAGGGACATGAAGGTAAAATGGTTTTTAATACATATAGGGACAACCCAGTTGTAGTAACTACAAATTTCGAACGTTTGAGGACTTTTAAACTCTAAACACTAACAATGTTTAATATTTAAACATGGCGTTTAAGAAATCGTTTATATCGTCAGTGTTTATAACACTTTGATGTGTGTAAGTGACTTTAGAGTACGATTATTTGAAAAGGGAATGAAAGTGTTAGGTTTTATTTTGGATTTGTAAGGGGGACTGGAAGTTGAAGTCTGGGCTTTTATTTCGCGGCGAGGGCGGCGAAGGTTTTTTTAACCGCCGAAGTTCAGGGACATGTAGGCCTAGGTAAAATGGGTTATAATAGGGCCAACCAAATAAAACAAAGTTTACACATTTACAATTCTCTTACCTTTCTTCGGCCAAAAGAAGAATCATGCCTGATTTAAGTCCTTAATTGTGAGAATCAACGATTATATCCTCGGAATAGTTCCATCATTACAATTACTCAAATTCAACGGAGCTAAAAAAATAGTGTTCACAACTGCATGGTTGCTCAGGTATAGCGGCAGGTATAGCTTTCTTTAGGTACACTACTGTTATGACCATTTTGCCAATTTTCCTTATTATGCAAAATAGAGACCTCAACGCAGCTACTTCAATAGTTAACACATTAGAAGTGGGCATAAAGACCTATTGATGGTCTAATCACTTGAATGATTTTGCAAATCTACGTTTATTTAATTTGTGTAACAAACATTTTAAATCTTTATAATTCAAGAGGGTGGTTACGGATGATTTGAACTAAACACCTGGATCGTGATGGGTAATTCTATAGAAATTTTACCTAAAGCTAAGTCAATGTAGGCTATTTTTCAATCGCACCTGCACAATCATTGTTATTATTACGGTATCAATGTGCAATTGATCAATTTGAAAATGAGCAACCTATTTCTATAACACTCCATTCGTGGAAAATAATGGAGCGCTAAAACAAAAGCGCGACGTCATAGATGTGTATTAAGTCGGTTAATGGCCGCGGATTAGAACGTGAGTGAATAAGAATGGCCTGGGCGCTTCGCGCCGCGGCCATTCTTATTCACTCACGTTCTAATCCTTGACCATTATCCTATACATAGCTCGGGTTTGGTGCAAGCAAATACAGCAATTACTTTTTTATAATATATATATAGAGAGAGAGAGACGTTCAGAATCTGCTCTTTTCAATGACATGTTCATTTATATTGGATTCCTTCCAGATTTCGTGAAAATGCACCACTCATGAGTTTACTTCATTTTGAATCACACTGTATAGCAATCCAAAACAGAATAGGTTACACTATTTAGGACATTTCGTTATTATGGGAATATGGCAAAAATACGTCACAATTAATCAAAAGGACTAAATGGGAACTGATCCATTTTCCTGTGTTACCCAAGTAACAAATTTTTTTATATATGACAAACTTTTTTTAGGATTGCTATAACGAAACAAACAATTTGAGACATTTAAAAAAATCAAAATCGAAGGATATTTTTCTGATTTTATCCGTGAGTAGTTTATTTATGTTGACTTTTTTCGACCTTTTCGCTAATACCTCCGGACTGATAAGTCGTAGATTTTTTAGTTTTAATCCTTATGACTAGAGGAATAATTTAAAATAGGGTTTAACCAAATCGGAAAAGATTTGAAATGCTATATTTTGTTTTTATTCAAATATGTTTTAAAAAGTCGTGTCTCGCCAAGTGATGTAACAAAATTATCCATACATCTATTAACTTTCTTTATTGTAAATTAGGTTTAGTTTCTTAAAGGTTTTGTTTTTGTTGTCAGTGTTCGGATAACTTTGTGCGCAATTTGATGCTCTAAGAAGGCATTGAGACAAACAGCATGCATATGAAATGGTCCATAGTATATCGAGCGAGATGAAAGTAGAAATTATTGAAGTAAATAGACAAGACAAAACTTTCATTATGCTTTTGCTTTCCCATGTAATCTTTATCGATTGAATTAGTATATTTTGCGTATACTTTTAGCTTGTTTAATAATTTTCTATTGTATATATTTTCCTTGTCAAACTGCTAATTTGAATTTGGAAATAGATCAAATATTTTATCAGTCATCAGTTAGCGTCACAAAGACGACCCCAATAATTAGCTCTATTCGCCTATTGCACGGTTCCGCCATATGCGAGGAGAGCCTCGAACTGGCAATCGACATAAGAGGAAGTATTACGTAACTTTACACAATGTTATATGACTGGTTCAATTCCCATTCATGCATGCTGCCAGATCGGGGCTCTCCTTGCATATGGCGGGACCGTGCAATGGGTGAATTGTTAGATCTACTGACAAATACCACCAGTATCAATAGCCAGAAGTAATAGTTGTATTTGCTAATATTACAGGAACTTATCATTAAACGAGGTACGAACTTGGCTCCTGCTGAACTAGAAAAGACGCTGTACCAACATACACGTGTCCAAGTTGCTGTGGTAGGTATACATATATATAAATTTATATATCAGCATCGTAACACATATTGGACAGCAAACTTCATGAGCATTTTGAATACAATTGTGTGTATATATCAATGTGGCAATTAATTCTTTTAGCGCTCTATGAAGAAGACAGAATTTGAAATTTCCTTAACAAAATAAATATGCTTTCATGTATTTTACGCGTTTTTGAGCATCGGTCATAAAATTATTGCTTGCTTTCAATAAAATGTTATTTTTACAATGATTCTATTTTTAGATCTTTGGAGTATGATTTAGTCCCAGCTCTAACTCTAGCTGTATCTTATCATTATAGCAAACTGGGAAAATGCGACAATATTATCGAGCTACAAATTAATATTGGTTTCAATCGACAAATCAGGATGTTTATTCTTGTGTTTTACTATGTACGTTGTTTTACATTTCAGGTTATTGGTTTGCCTGATCCACAAGTAGGGGAAGAGATCTGCGCATGTCTTAGGTAAAAAATGTTACTTTCTTATTTTTTGTGGAATTGGCATAGTCAGTATCGTAGAAATGCAACTAGACAAGGACTTTTTGGTTCGTATTTGGGCCATGTCAACATAGACCCTGGGTACCAAGTGCCATAAACATTAAATCTGTGGAAAATTTCGAGCAACATTTAATGGCATTGGCAAACGAATGGCTGTGACTCGCGTTACACAAAAAAGTACGTCCGAAATGTGGTACGTTACTTATTCAGTATTCCTCCTTAAACAAGCAGCTAAAAGGGATATTTGGTACTTTACTTATTCAGAATTTATTCTCAAACAAGCAGATACGAACTGAAATTAACAACTAGGTGATTACCTAGTAAACGCTAGGTGATTACCTAGTAAACGCTAGGTGATTATCTAGTAAACGCTAGGTGATTACCTAGTAAACGCTAGGTGATTACCTAGTAAACGATAGGTGATTACCTAGTAAACGATAGATGATTACCTAGTAAACGCTAGGTGATTACCTAGTAAACGCTAGGTGATTACCTAGTAAACGATAGGTGATTACCAAGGCAACGATAGGTGATTACCTAGTAAACGATAGGTGATTACCTAGACGATAGGTGATTACCTAGTAATGGGGCTACATTCCATAGGCTAAGATTACAATATTTGCATTTATGCGTATAAATGCATCTGCATTTTTTAAACGACCAATTAAGTGTGTGACTCGCGTTATTGTTACTCGCGTTACACTTATCTTACCAGAAATGTTTATTTCACCACATTACTCAATAAATAATGAATAAATATTCATGTAAATTTTATTATTTTTTATATGTAACTTTTATATATAAGCGTCTAGTGAATGTTTAAAGTGAACCATATAATGATTTACTTAATATACTAAAAAACAAGGCTATACAAAATACTAATTATGAAAGGTGAAAATCCTAGACTTACAACCAAATCCATTTTGTGGGACTTTTTTACATATTTAATGTTATTCAATTTTGATGATCAAATGATAGATCTTATTTTTCTGAATAAATCGTACAACACTGACCATGCTCACTGCAATTTAATGTCTAAGCATATTCGATAAATGTGATTGGTCAGCCCAAATGGACTTTGATGTCGGCGTTTTCACATTTTGAGATAAAGGACATGCAAATTCTCCTGAAAATTAGCATATTAACCCATTCGTGGTGGATGGTCAAGTATAAAACTTTTACAAATTGTTATCTTTTAATTAGGGTTGACAAAGAAAATCCTCCAAGTGAAGACGACATTAAGCAGTTTTGTGAAGGAAAGGTATGCTTTGGAATTAATTTCGTTGAATTATCCAAATCTTACTGTAATCATAATGATGTACATAGAAGCTTACAGTTCTATATGATGTAAATCAAAATTTAATATTTTGCTCTTAATTGTTTTTTTGTGTTTTATGTCTCCATCTGGCATGTTGCTAACTATAGAATTGAGGTAATAAATAGAGGTAATAAAATATCTTAATGGTTAAATATTACAATGTTGTGATGATAAGTTTTAAATTGTGTTTTATTTCAAAAGGTCCATGAATTGTTAGTTCCCAAGTATATTTTCTTCGTCGACGATGTTCCTGTAACTGCAACAGGAAAGGTAAATCTTTATTTAACGTTAAATACCGTATTACGAGATTAACTCAAATTGCACACATTAAAATTTAACATTTAAATAAAAAAATCAAAATCATTTTAGTTCTGTAAATTTTGAGATCTCGTTTGCCTAGATAGCTAAAAATTAGTAGCCACGGTGACTAATTGAATGAAATAAGATACAAATTCAAAAGTTACACTACATATCTAGTCAAGTCACTGTACCATTACATTCTCTACATCAATGGTCAAGGATGACCTGCTATGACCAGTGACAACCAGACACTCTGTCAACAAAAGCAACGATATCAATGGGGTTAGTTGCAACATTTTGAATCTTCATCTTTTTCATTTAAAGGGACACAATGGGAAAAAATTTGCGATATTTATTAAAGACAAAGGAGTCATCAAAATTTGTAGCACAAATCTGGTTTCGTTCTGCTATTTAATTTTTTTTTAAATTGATATAGAGTTATTCTTAAACACTTGAGAACGTTCCTGCAATCTTATTGGTTCTTAAGCGTGTGATATGACACGATATCACACCGGTCAGCGCGTGTGCATCGACGCGATACGCGTACTCGCTATTTGAACCAATGGGAGGCGCACTGCAACAACGGGACTGATCGATTTTAATTCCTTGTAAAATGTAGAATTTAATTTGATTAAAATGTGCAATACTTATGATATTTTTTATTTGAATTGAAGTGTTTAAGAATGAGAATAAAGGTATTGTTTTTAGCCGCTGTCTTGCATCTATCGTCTCATACAGGGTGTCTCAATCAAAATAGGCCATGTGGATTGGGGGACGTAACTTAAAATGTTGGCAGTAAAATCACAACTTTTTTAAAGATTCAAAAACCATGACGTTTTTTCTTTAAAATGGTGCACAAAACATCAAAATTCGTTCACGCGTCACAGAGATAATTGGGATTTTACAAATAGACCCATTTTTGGACTGTTCCAATGGAGCAATACACATTAAAAATTAATATGCCGCATTGTAATTTATAATGGACAAAAAGAAATGCATTTGCTGGGTACAAATTGAAAAAATTATCAATCAATTAATCTCTCAAAGAATGTTTTTCGCACCTTTCTGTTTGGGCTAACAATATTCTTCAAACATATCTCAAGCATCAATATAGGGCCAAGTGGTCACTTAAGTTTCATAGTATACACATACATGACCAGAAAAACACAAAAAAGTGTTCTTTCCTAAGAATGAATCTCACGAATGGCGACGCGCGACTAGTGACTTTCAAAACATAGCCTAAACAGGATTTACCCTTTTGAGCAAAAACATCCCTATACAGGAATTTTGCGCATTTTAACAACAAATAAGCAAGATTTTTTTTGTCTGAAAGGTAGCACTAATACAGGATTGAAAAATAATACACACTTTATATAATTTCTTTATCATTTTCCAATATAATGTTTGAGTGATTATGAATTATGACTCCTAAACCATGTAAAGCTATGTAAACGCATCAACTATAGCGGATCGCAATTCTCCCGATTCATTATCTGAAAAAAAAAATGTTTTCCTGGTCAAGCATGTGTACATTATCAAACTTAACTGACCCCATCCATGGCCTTTTTGTTGCTTGAGAAATGTATGAGATTTTACTGATTTGCGCACCATCTTAAAGACGAAACATCATGGTTCTTGAATCTACAAACAAATTTTTGATTTTACTGCTGAAATTTTAAGTTACGTCCCCTAATCCACAGGGCCTATTTTTATCGAGACACCCTGTATAACACGGGTGACATCATTATTTTTAGCGTAAAACAACTCGGCTCCGCCTCGCGGCTAAAAACAATACCTTTATTCTCTAATTTTCTGATAATGAATGGGGTAATTACTTTATATGATGTGTTTATATTATTTATTATCGTCGTGATTTTCGCATAATGACGAATATCAAAAGTCACAAACATCGCCCTCTATAGTCGTTATAAAAAAGGATCAGTTTATATTATATTTATCTAGGATTCACATCATGATGTCATAGGGAATGTTTATACTTATTTTGGTATTACTGAATAAGATATATAGCTATACATTGGTACTAAATAATAATATAATCGTCTATAACAGGAAATTAGGGGGGGGGGGAGAGGCTGCAACCAATCCACACTCAAAACCAACCCCCTTCCTCCGTACATGTGTTACAAAATGTGGCCCATAGGAAGAGAGTCAATGTTCATTAATTTACTAGTCAATTTTATTCCCCTTAGTTTTCGCGACAGAAGTTGACAGAAATGGCGATAGAAAATTTCCAAATTGGATAAGGTAAGTTGACTGTTTTATAAAATAATCAATACTCTCCTTTTTCAATATCAGAAATATTTATTAAAAAGTTTGTGTTATCGTTATGTCGTTGAGACATTAATACTCAATACAAGTTTACTGCTAAACCAAATTTTCTTGTTTTAGAATGCCGTTTTTTTTTTAAATTAACTATTCAATTTATCTCAACAGACTCTCAGACGATCTGACGATATCATCAACAGATACATTAATTATTTGTCCGGTTGCATAAAATCTCTGGAATTTATCCTAATCAGCATGACCTCGTTGGATTGCTATATGCTACAAGGCTATGTATTACCCATCACGTCCATCCATGTGACGTTCCATGTGAAAAGGAGCCACTTTTGGGCAGGATCGTAATGGATAAATAGCCAAAAATAGCCGGGGTGATTTTTTTTGCAAAATTTGGGATTGTTGCAAATTTGGGATGTTGTTAATGTTTAAAGTATTGTTTGATAATTTCAGATCGGAATTACTGGCATCTTGTATTTTTTTTCAAGGTAATTCCTACTCTCAACATTCTCAATAAATTTTTGTTTAGGAATGTCTGATTTTATTGAGGAAAACGGCGTTGTGGAGCCAAATACATGTATCTCTATATTTAAGATATGTAAAAACCTCAAAATTGATAACCTGCCCAAAAGTGTCTCCTTTTGACATGACACGCCACATAATACGTTTTATATAAAATGGTGTAGACCTTGTTAATGATTTATTACATGTTTATAGAGTGGAATTCCTTTCGCCTGAAGATACCATACGTAAATTTCACGTTTGCATAAATGTTGTTCAATATGGTGGTGTATTATTAGCAAAAGTCACTTTGACAAACTTGGTGATACCCTTGCTTTTATCACTATTCAATTTCACTTTGATGTTATTTTCAAAGATAGATTTTGGTTTTAAGAAAACCAAGTGTTCGCAAATATGTATAAAAAAGACCCTTTAAGATTATCTGATATTTTATGAGCCCTTTAAATGTACAATAACTACTAAACTCAGATGGTTTCAGTTTAGAATAATTCAGAATTGGGTACAGATGCATTTTTATTTAAAATTGGGATAAATATTTCCAGTTTATCACTGAACTCTTACATTTTGTCTAAAAAAATGCGGAACTTTGATCCATATTATTCTGGTTAGCAGATTTGGGATGATGTGAAAAAGTGGATCGAGGACAAGGTTAATATATATCTAAATATATTTTATTTTATTTTATTCTGACTTATGCAGATTTCATGAAATGTAAGAAAAATCTGTCTTTGCTTAGGATAATTATACAGAAGGTGAACATAACTGGTACCTTAATTTTTTGACTTACTGTATATAGGTAGCAATGAATGTGTGTCAATTGCATCAGTCTAATCACGTCATTTTTTAAAGAGATCTTCGACGAGAATATGGTGATGGGCGCATGTACTCTGTCCCTCAAAACTTGTATTTACCTGATAACTACAATGTATGTTTAAGATCTAATGTTCATAAACATGCTACATCTCTTTATATTTAAATAAATGTTATGTTCCTCTCAAACAAAAGGGAGAAAAGGAAACGAAAAGACGAATATCTTCACCCTGTTACGATAATTGCCTAAAAACGTTGTTTTTGTAATTTTGGAACAAGTGTAAAATTATGGTTCAAGCATGCATTTAAACATATTTATTCACAATCTTTGCACAAGAACCAATGATAATGAGACAAATTAAAGGGAATAATCAGAAATAATAAGGGTAATATATGTAACTGATGGGTGCTTGAACCATATTTTGTACTTTTTCTCCAAAATACAAAAACTTAGTGTGACGATATAATGTACTAGTGTGTTGATGGGGAATCTCAAGATCGGGGAACCGTTTAGAATTGCACCATTCATGCCATCTGAAATTACCTGTTTATTGATAATCGGCCAGGCATGTACGTAGCTGGCTTTGCCTTTATGCAGGGTGTCTCAATAAAAATAGATCCTGTGAATTGGGGGACGTAACTTAAAATTTCGGCAGTAAGATCAAAACTTTTTTAAAGATTAAAAAACTATGACGTTTCTTCTTTAAAATGGTGCACAAAACATCAAAATCCGTTCACGCGTCACAGAGATAATTGCGATTTTACGAATAGACCTATTTTTGAACCGTTCCAATGTCTAGATAGAAACATTGCTGAAATTGTGTCCAAAACCAATCGTCGGTTGTATATGCTTAGGAAAAATGTTTGGCTTTAATACCCAGAAAATATGTTCAGTTTACAAAGGATATGTTCGACCATTACTTGAATATGCGGATATAGTTTGGTATTCCTCACTCACCACAACTCAAGATCATACAAGCGCTTGCCAAATATTTCTGGGCAAATTGTATGATGGTTATGATAATGCTCTTAATCTGTGCCAGCTAGACTCACTAGCTGATAGGAGGGAGGACCATTGTCGTAAGTTGGCCGAACGGCTTTCTGCTTCTATTCGAACAAAAAATCTCATCCCTCCTACCAGACTGGGGAGTCATGGCAGGATCCTTCGCAATGCAAATCAAATCTCTCAAATTTATGCAGGGACCGATCGTATTAAAAACAGCGCTATTCCATACTTTATCAATTTATTGAATAACTAAATGCCCCCATCTGCTTTGCATATTCTGACTTTATAAGTCTGGTAATATTGAGCCAATTTATAATGTTTTTGAATGATGTCTTGAATAAGTACAATATTTTATTTTCGATCAACAGCAGTTGCTGTAGTTTCCTCGTTACCTAGCTGGGGGGTACACCCCCCAGCTAGGTACTGTAATGCTCTCCGATTCTTCTTTCTTTCTTCTGCCAACAAACTTCAAAATGCTTCTTCTCCTACATGTTACACCCTACAATTACGTAACTTGCACATATGTATCGGCTATGTCCAGTGCCTATAGTGTCTAAACAGAATTGGGGTCAAAGGTCATTAAGGGGGCATTTCTGGTATTTAACCAAATACCTTCAAAATGCTTCTTCTACCACATATTATATAGTACAATGATGTCATTTGCATAATGCATTGGCTATACTACACGCCTATAACTTGCATACAGAATTGGGGTCAAAGGTCATTAAAGGGGTAAAATCTTACAATTGCATTATCTGGACATCTGTAAGGGGTATGGGGCTCAAACTCGGTGACAACCAATCTCATGACCAGGGGACCATTTTGCAGGGGTCAGGTCAAAGGTCATGCAGAGGTCACATTTTAGAAATGCATTTCCTGGACATCTGTAAGGGGTATGGGGCTCAAACTTGGTGACAACAAACTTAATGATCAGGGGAACACTTTGCAGGGGTCAGGTCAAAGGTTATATGGGTCAAATCTTATAATTTCATTTTCTGGATATCTGTAAGGGGTTTGGGGCTCAAACTCAGTGACAACAAATCTCATGAACAGGGGAACATTTTGCAGAGGTCAGGGCAAAGGTCATACAGAGGTCAAATCTTAGAAATGAATTTTCTGGACATCTATAAGGCGTACAGGGGCTCAAACTCGGTGACAACAAACTAGATGAACAGGGAACATTTTGGAACATTTTGTAGGGGTCAGGTTAAAGGTCATCTGGGGTCAAATCTTAACCCTAACCCTCCTGAATGCTACAAAATACTACTTGATATATGCGCTGTTCGTGCATGCATCCCACGTGGTGTGATGACGCAATCGCCCTAAGTGATATATAGGCACGGTTTCGCTGGCCAGCGAAGCCCAAGACCCGTGGCAAAGTGTCGCCGACCGAGTGCTTGGCATGCGAGGGGTCTCGGTTCGAATCCCACCCAGAGCAAACAACTTCTTTCCTTCTTTTCTCTCTTTATTCTTTCCTTCTTTCCCTTCCCGTCGCCAAAAAGCCCTTAGGCGGTTAGGGTTAGGTTAGTGCTATCGAAACTCAGCATAGGCTTCCTTAACCCTAACCCTCCTGAATGCTACAAAATACTACTTGATATATGAGCTGTTCGTGCATGCATCCCACGTGGTGTGATGACGCAATCGCCCTAAGTGATATATAGGCACGGTTTCGCTGGCCAGCAAAGCCCAAGACCCGTGGCAAAGTGTCGCCGACCGAGTGCTTGGCATGCGAGGGGTCTCGGGTTCGAATCCCACCCAGAGCAAACAACTTCTTTCTCTCTTTTTTCTCTTTATTCTTTCCTTCTTTCCCTTCCCGTCGCCAAAAAGCCCTTAGGCGGTTAGGGTTAGGTTAGTGCTATCGAAACTCAGCATAGGCTTCCTTAACCCTAACCCTCCTGAATGCTACAAAATACTACTTGATATATGCGCTGTTCGTGCATGCATCCCACGTGGTGTGATGACGCAATCGCCCTAAGTGATATATAGGCACGGTTTCGCTGGCCAGCGAAGCCCAAGACCCGTGGCAAAGTGTCGCCGACCGAGTGCTTGGCATGCGAGGGTCTCGGGTTCGAATCCCACCCAGAGCAAACAACTTCTTTCCTTCTTTTCTCTCTTTATTCTTTCCTTCTTTCCCTTCCGTCGCCAAAAAAGCCCTTAGGCGGTTAGGGTTAGGTTAGGGCTATCGAAACTCAGCATAGGCTTCCTTAACCCTAACCCTCCTGAATGCTACAAAATACTACTTGATATATGCGCTGTTCGTGCATGCATCCCACGTGGTGTGATGACGCAATCGCCCTAAGTGATATATAGGCACGGTTTCGCTGGCCAGCGAAGCCCAAGACCCGTGGCAAAGTGTCGCCGACCGAGTGCTTGGCATGCGAGGGGTCTCGGGTTCGAATCCCACCCAGAGCAAACAACTTCTTTCCTTCTTTTCTCTCTTTATTCTTTCCTTCTTTCCCTTCCCGTCGCCAAAAAGCCCTTAGGCGGTTAGGGTTAGGTTAGTGCTATCAAAACTCAGCATAGGCTTCCTTAACCCTAACCCTCCTGAATGCTACAAAATACTACTTGATATATGCGCTGTTCGTGCATGCATCCCACGTGGTGTGATGACGCAATCGCCCTAAGTGATATATAGGCACGGTTTCGCTGGCCAGCGAAGCCCAGGACCCGTGGCAAAAAGTGTCGCCGACCGAGTGCTTGGCATGCGAGGGGTCTCGGGTTCGAATCCCACCCAGAGCAAACAACTTCTTTCCTTCTTTTCTCTCTTTATTCTTTCCTTCTTTCCTTCCCGTCGCCAAAAAGCCATTAGGCGGTTAGGGTTAGGTTAGTGCTATCGAAACTCAGTATAGGCTTCCTTAAGGTTACACAAAGAGACGTATAAAAAACGTATAAAAGACGTATAAAGTTGTTCTCTAAAACAGAGTTTTCTCAGTAATCAAATATCGCAGCGAGTGAAATGTTGGTGCATTGGATGTAGCTTAACATTTTTGTGTGTGTTATATACAAATTATTAGAATAAATTTGAAAATCCTTCGTTTAAAGCATTTTTACCCACCATGTTCACAACATCAAAAACACGTTCCATGAGGGTTTTTTTTTTTTGTGCGCTCCGTATAAATCCACACCGAGCGATTGTTTTCTTCTTTTTCGTATTGTATTGTAAATCGATCAAAGAAATAATGTTGCCATGGGGAAGAACCAAATACAGTACCGATTAAATTTTAAAAGCCCGTTTGGGGGGAAAATTTTGGAGAATTTGCTTGAGAAAAAGCTGGTTTGTGAAATTATCGATATCTTGATTACGAGACGTTAATTTAGACATCTGAATACCTACATTATTTCTCAACATTCTGCCAATTGCTATTCCATTTGATTTTCACTCCAAATTGAAGCTAGTTTTGCAAAAACGAGGTTTTCCTCCATCAGTTCGTTCAAAATTTCAGCGCCGACATGCGTGTTTATTCTAAGAGCCATAATGCGGACGCGATTGTAATCATCTTGAATTGCATCCAATTATAGTTATATCACCCGCTTTGAGAACAGTCTATTGCGTAAGTTGATCGATGGCCGAGTGGATAGAGCATTGGACTGATAATCTAATGTGAACTATTTTTGTGGGTTCGAGTCTCCGTGTGGCTGAATTTTCTTTTTTTTTCTTTTCTCATTTTTACTTCCTTTCTTTCCTCTTTTCTTTCTCCTTTTTTCATTTCTTTTTTCATTTCTTTCTTTCTTTCTTTCTTTCATTTTCGTTTATTTTCTTTCTCTCTCTTTCTTCCTCTTTTTCACTATGTCTTTATTCTTTCTTGCTCCTTTCTTTTTAGTTTTATTTGATTGATTCGCTGAGTGCAGTGAATCGTGATTGATTCTTTTTCACTTTATATAATTCAGAAATTTGTAGGCCTGCTAAGTCTGTCTTGTTGATTTTCATCCCAAATTCGATTTACAAATAATTGCTTTTTGATATTGTTGTTGTTGCCTACCCTTAGGCCTACATTGTAATCAGGGGAATAGCAGCATTGATTTCATCAAAGATATCAAGGCTATAAATTCAAAATCAACACATTTTCCAGGGCGTAGCTTGACGAAGTGCCCCCAATCAATTTTAAAATTTATAAAATCCTTGTGAAAATTGCCGAAAACGGCTTGTGCCACCCCCCGGCATCCGAGCTCCGGGCACGAGCTAAGCCAAGTTTCATAGCCTTTTCATGTCTTGACCGTGGATCGATATTCTATTGTAAGTAGGCCTACGTCCCGGTACGCTTGTTCATTTTCTGCATGGCTGTTTCTGTTATGAACTTACGCCCTCTGAAATCAAGCGCATGAAAAACTCTCGGCTAACCTTAAGGCTACATGCTCTTTTTGGTTGAAATTTTTGGCGGGAAATAATCCCGCCAAAACATTAAAGTAATCTTTTCCCACAACTAAATATCATAGTCAGGAAATTAATGATGCATCTGGTAGCTTAGATCATAACTTTCATTGCACTTAGTTGCAATTATCCCAGAAAATTCTTGATTTGTTTTTACAGAGTCTTGAATTGTCGATGTTTTTGATCAAAAACATCACTCGGTGTATTTTGAAACTCGAGGCATTAACTCTTCTCAAATTAGCCCCAAATCATAATTTATTATATGCACGTGTAGCAAACACCAATGGGAATAATTGGACGTTGTTTGCGGAGCCTAAATTTGGTTTGATTTTATTTCACAATAATTCTAAGGTGAGAATTTTGACCTGACATTTACTTTTTGGATTTCAAATTTAAATTTATTGATATACATATTTTGAATAAATAAAGAGTACGCTTACCTTTCTGCAACACTTCCCGGTATCATTAAGCATCTGCTGATAACCAACATTTTAGCTGAAAACAGTCCTTCCTATCATTTTTGAACAAAATATGGTTCAAAAGTCCGTACGCTGCGTGTATAAACTAGCACAGCGAGATAACGAACAGAGTTATTTACGGTGGGGTATCTATTGTAAGCTATTAGGGTAGGCCTATAGTATATCTTCCCGCAAGTGACAAGATGTGTCAAGCAGGGCGGTATATTCAAACGCTATTGTCTGGATCATTGGGTATCGATTGAGCACGTATACGTGTGGTCCTCCCCAGGTTTTGACATAAATTACAAATGACGTCGTGAATGACCCAGCGTTTTCATTTTATTATTACTAAATTAATCGTCGTTTATCACGAGTGCTAAGAGTTGTACCAGTTCAATTCATCAAAATTAATTTGTATTAAATGAAAACAAACAGACAAGTAGAGTCATGTGTCTTTCTATGACCGTATTCCTACCAAAATCAAAATCAAAATGATTTTCAATACACTAGAAACGTGTTGATATGCATATCTTTGAAAATCGCCGAATGTTAACCACAGTCACCGTGGCACAGCATAGGCATCTTTAGCATTCAGTGAAATTGGCAGTGGTTCGAACCCCGGTGAAAATGTTAGTATTTTTTATTCTTTTACTAATGCGCTGTGCCGTTTTACAAACACGCCCCTGAATGAAACTCATGGGCATGTACCCTTAACCATAACCCTCCTGAATGCTACAAAATACTACTTGATATATGCGCTGTTCGTGCATGCATCCCACGTGGTGTGATGACGCAATCGCCCTAAGTGATATATAGGCACGGTTTCGCTGGCCAGCGAAGCCCAAGACCCGTGGCAAAGTGTCGCCGACCGAGTGCTTGGCATGCGAGGGGTCTCGGGTTCGAATCCCACCAGAGCAAACAACTTCTTTCCTTCTTTTCTCTCTTTATTCTTTCCTTCTTTCCCTTCCTGTCGCCAAAAGCCCTTAGGCGGTTAGGGTTAGGTTAGTGCTATCGAAACTCAGTATAGGCTTCCTTAAGTTAGTGCTATCGAAACTCAGTATAGGCTTCCTTAACCCTAACCCTCCTGAATGCTACAAAATACTACTTGATATATGCGCTGTTCGTGCATGCATCCCACGTGGTGTGATGACGCAATCGCCCTAAGTGATATATAGGCACGGTTTCGCTGGCCAGCGAAGCCCAAGACCCGTGGCAAAGTGTCGCCGACCGAGTGCTTGGCATGCGAGGGGTCTCGGGTTCGAATCCCACCCAGAGCAAACAACTTCTTTCCTTCTTTTCTCTCTTTGTTCTTTCCTTCTTTCCCGTCCCATCGCCAAAAAGCCCTTAGGCGGTTAGGGTTAGGTTAGTGCTATCGAAACTCAGTATAGGCTTCCTTAACCCTAACCCTCCTGAATGCTACAAAATACTACTTGATATATGCGCTGTTCGTGCATGCATCCCACGTGGTGTGATGACGCAATCGCCCTAAGTGATATATAGGCACGGTTTCGCTGGCCAGCGAAGCCCAAGACCCGTGGCAAAGTGTCGCCGACCGAGTGCTTGGCATGCGAGGAGTCTCGGGTTCGAATCCCACCCAGAGCAAACAACTTTATTCCTTCTTTTCTCTCTTTATTCTTTCCTTCTTTCCCTTCCCGTCGCCAAAAAGCCCTTAGGCGGTTAGGGTTAGGTTAGTGCTATCGAAACTCAGTATATGCTTCCTTAACCCTAACCCTCCTGAATGCGACAAAATACTACTTGATATATGCGCTGTTCGTGCATGCATCCCACGTGGTGTGATGACGCAATCGCCCTAAGTGATATATAGGCACGGTTTCGCTGGCCAGCGAAGCCCAAGACCCGTGGCAAAGTGTCCAGTGGCCGTAGGCGGTTAGGGTTAAGCTATTTGCTCCAAATAATGCATGTAAGAGTGTAGGCCAATACGTACACACGTTCTGGCATTCATGACGGATTTTACTCGCAAACGCATATCGCGTATGCGCGCATCCGTGAATTGGCGTATATGCTATAGTAAAAGTAACCTTTCCTTTATATCCTCTATGACAGAAGGAGTGGCGACCTCTGTCTTATTCAGCCATTGACAAGAAATATGAGTTTACATTTAAGCACCAGGGTTAAAGCCCTGCTATGAAGTCTGGACCATCTAAGTCACCGTTAGACTATGCTAACATCAATGACGGTTTGATCTCAAAGCCAGTTGATACCATCCCTGGACGGACCAAACCTGATGCAGATAAGGATGGTCAAGACAAATTTGTACAAAGGAAAAAACCATTTACCATCAGCACTTTCAACATCAGAACTCTCAACTCACTAGCCAAAAAAGAAGAACTTGCTCATGAAGTCGCACATTATGGCATTGACATCATATGTCTGACGGACCACCGGATCTGTCACAATGAATCCCCCTTGCAGGAAGATCTGAATGGATACAGATTAGTCACCTCTTCAGCATGAAAGAACCAAAGGAATGCTGCCACTGGTGGAGTAGGCTTCTTAATCTCACCAAGAGCCATCAATTCCTGCATGTCTATTATTAGTCATAATGAACGGATTATGGAAATTTCTCTGCTGGGCAATCCAACATCCACAGTTCTCTGCTGCTACAGTCCACATAACGAACAACCTGAAGAAGCTGTTATCTCCTTCTACCAAGAACTCTCTTCTACAGTTAATGCCATCAACAGCTCATAACTTACTTATAATTGGAGGAGACTTTAATGCTCAGCTTGGGCCATCGGATGCTCTCTTCACACCTGCTAAAGAAACCAATAGAAATGGCAACCACATGAAAGACTTCCTGCAGGAACATAACCTCATAGCCACAAACACAAGGTTTCAAAACCGCATCAACAGATTATGGACACATAGGCGTCCTAATGGCCAACTAGTTCAACTAGACTTTGTCCTGGTAAGAAAGAAGTGGATCAACTCAATCAAGAATTCACGTGCATACAGCTCCTTCGAGGGTGTGAACTCGGACCATAGGATTGTTTCATGCAAATGTCAAATCAGCTACCGGAAATGCAGAACTTCCATGAAAGACCCAATGAAACGTATTGACTGGAAGAAGGTTACCAGAGACACCATCCTGGGTGAGCAGTTTGTGGTAGCAGTCTATAACCGCTTCAGTTCTCTACACGATGAGCTACAAGAACCCAATATTAGCACCACTTATGATACCTTAGTTGCGGCTAATGAGGAAGTTGCACTGGAGATGCTCCCTAAAAAATCAAAGCAGTCCTACAACATTGCTGCATCAGACAAAGTCACTGAGGCAAGAGATGTCTTAAAGAGTGCATTTATGAAACACAATGCTAGATCCACCCGAGCCTCACAAAAGCTCCTCGAATCGGCCAAAGTTACTCTTGATAAAGCCTACACAGAAACTCTGGAGTCCTCTATTCAAAAGAAGACAGAGGAACTTGACAACCTCCATCATGAATATAAACATGCAGCTTCTTGGGAACTCCTCCGGGAGATAACTGACACCAATCTGCTCCTGTGGTTAGAGTGAAAGGCAATACATCTGAAGAGCGTCGTGACAACTGGTTTCTACACTTTTCCAACTTACTAGGGAAACCAGAGCAAGACGTAAACCTTGAAGATACGTTCTTTAACAGCAACGTCTCTGACGATCTCCCAATACACACTGGTCCATTTACTATGGAGGAACTGCAAAAAGGTCTGAGCAAGCTCAACAAGTCAAAAACACCTGGTCCTGACAACATACCAGCCATTGTTTGGAAAAACCCACTCTTCCATCAGCAACTGCTTGATTTCTGTAATGAAACCATGAAGGGAAATATGCCAAAAGCCTTGTCAAGATCCACAATTATACCTCTCCCGAAGAAAGGGGATCTTTCACAACCATCAAATTATAGAGGTATCACACTGTCAGCACTTGCTGCCAAGCTGTATAACACTATGCTGCTCCACAGGATTTCTCCTCATCTAGATCCTATTCTCAGACGTAACCAAAATGGTTTTCGCAAGGGTAGATCAACCACACCACAGATTCTAGCCCTTAGAAGGATAATAGAAGAGCTTAAAATCTCAAAGAAGCAGGCATATATTGTGTTTGTTGACTTCTCAAAAGCTTTCGACAGTGTTAACCGGAAGGCCATGCTGCATATTCTTCGTAATTATGGGATCCCTCAGGAGATTGTGAATGCTATTGCAATAATGTATGATAATCCTTCAAGTTTTGTACAAACAGGTGATAGACCAACTGAAGAGTTTCTCTCTACTGCTGGAATCCTGCAGGGCGACACCTTGGCCCCTTACCTTTTTGTGATAGTGGTAGACTATCTCCTCAGACAGTCGATAGACACTGACAAGTCCAAAGGGATTGACATCATGCCCAATAAGACGAGCAGAGAGAAGAACAAGTATTTAACCGATCTTGACTACGCAGACGACATCGCTTTAACAGCTACGTTATCACAAGATGCCCAAGATCTTCTGTCATCTTTAGAAGATGCTTCCGCAAAAGTTGGCCTCTTTCTCAATTCCAAGAAGACAGAATATATGTGTATTAATGGAGATAAGAACCCAACTCCAATCCTTTCTCGGGATGGCACACAACTCAAGGAGGTGTCGGACTTTAAATATCTTGGTTCATTTGTTGCCGACAGCAAGAAAGACTTTCTGACTCGCAAAGCTCAAGCATGGAAAGCTTGCAACAAACTGCACACCATCTGGCAGTCCAACATATCAAGAAATACCAAGCTTGCCTTCTTTAGAGCCTGCATAGAGAGTATCCTCTTATATGGAAGTGAGACCTGGACAATGAAGACAGATCTTCAGGACCGTCTTGATGGTACCTACACCCGGCTGTTGATGAGGGTTCGAAATATATCCTGGCGTGAACATAAAACCAAAGCAGAGATCTAAGATGGTGTTCCACAGGTGTCCTCCATCGTTGCTCAACGGCGAGCCAGATTTGCAGGCCACTGCTACCGTGCAAAAGACCAAATAATTTCAGATGTCATCTGTATGAGGCTTCCACGAACATGTAGAGGAAGAAGACCATTCAACTACATCGACTGTGTGGCAAGGGACGTCAATCAAGAAATTAATGACCTCCCAAATCTGATGGCTGATAGAGATTCCTGGAAAAGAATTGTAAACTCTTTCTCGGATGCGTCCGCAAGATAGATAGATAGATATCGCGTATGCGCGCATCCGTGAATTGGCGTATATGCTATAGTAAAAGTCTGGATTCATCACCGATTAACAACGTTTGACTCCTGTACAAAGTAACTGTCGATGATAAGGTTAATGCCCTGGGGGAAAATACTCATATAGAGTTTGACAAGTTCAATGATATTGAACTTGTAGTTACAAAAATAAGTTCAACGAACGTAACAAGTACCAAAATAAAGACCCTATCAATTGACCTTACTTAAATCCAATAATTCCTTGCGTTAGACCTCAAGATGTCGTCATTTGACGTCATGCCGACTTGCAATGCGCAGTAGCGATGTTCGCTGAACGATGTGCGCATCGACGTCCGGGATCTAACCGCAAGGCATTATGAGATTTACCGGAAAGGTCAATTAGTTTAATATTATTTTGAATCGAGAAAAACTCAATGTAGATAATAAATAACAATTTTAATAAATGGTGGTAAGATGGAGACACGATACTAATCGGCATCGATGGGTTCAATGCTCGAACAAGAACGTAGGTTGGATAACACAACTTAGCTGTAATTATATTAAAATTCGTCTTATAGTAGTAGTAGTAGTAATATTAGTAGTACACCCATCCTCTACTAAATATGCGTTTTTATCACACCACTAAGGGAGACATCAAAGAACACCGCTAACCTGATATATTTTCGTATCTAGTCAGTGAGTGCGTATTTTACGCTTTATATCTAGTCAGTGAGAGCGTATTTCGCAAGCCCGATACGCGTGTACGGCGAGGTACGCGTATAAAGGCGATTCGCGTAAACCGGGCGCGTAAAATGTACGCAATCTGTAATACGCGGAACAGTCATCTATTTTTTGTAATGTTTTTCCTATTTAGCAGCTTTATTTTTCCTATTTAAAATGTTTAAAAACGTAATTATTTCAATATTTAGAATGACTTAGTGGTATGATAAATTCGTTATTAGGTTCAGCGTCGGTATGGTACGGAAATTCGTCGGCTGTATTCCATAGTGGCGTATAGTGATTTTTGGTCATTTTTTGAAAATTGGCACATATGTTTTAATGATGTTTTCTTTCATTTTTCTAAGTCTCATCAGTCAAAACTAGCTAATTAATTAGTAATTAATGAATTAAATGTGGCGTATAGTTAAAAAGTGAAATTTTTTGTTTTCCATAGTGGCGTATCAACCATACGTCACTTTTTATACACATTTTATAATTATGAAATATCGGCAAAAATGAAAAATATTGTATGTCATAGTGGCGTACACGTCTTAGTGACGTATCAGACCTATACGCCACTATGGAATACAAACGACGAAAAGTAACGCCATAAGGATTACACGGCGACCGAGGTGGCGTAAGGTTAACCCGATTTTCTCGAAAAGTTGTTTATTCGCGGCGCCCCACTATACGCCACTATGGAATACAAACGACGAATTATCGTGAACTCAGTGTCATACTGGGTTCAGCCTTCGGCTTCACCCAGTATGACACTTCGCGCACGATAATTTCCCGTACCATACCTCCGTTTCACCTAATAACTAATAATATCACAAATACGCGCAAATAATATCGCAAAATTGCATTTTATTTGCATTTTAAGTCTGGACCCGTTTCGCCCAAAACACGATACCAACTGCGCATAAACAAGTGACAACATTATTATCCAGCATGAATGGTACATTCAAGGGTTTTGAAAGTAAACCGGTATTACTAGCCACATGCGGTAATTATATCAGAATAGAGGCCGTCAGCCTTTTCCGCGGCATCCGCCATTTTGTGGGTACTGTCGCACAGTGACATCGCCCTGATATCTTCATGGCAGAAATCGCCATAGTAGGTTGAATCCACCGCCACGCATAGCCATTTTATATCGACCTGTTTAATAGTTTTGTGTCGTATCATGGGCCGAAGGTCATCTGAATAAGGCTACTGACAATAGCATCGGTTAGCCCGGTTACTGTCCTCGCTGTGTGTTAGTCGAGCATGGTACACCATAGGTCATATGGTTTTAGACTACCTTCACGATTGGCCTATACACTGCGCTATATAATTCGGCAAAAAAAAAAAAAAAATATTGTCAGTGTTTGACTCAAGACGCAAGCTAGTATCTCAAAGCGCAAACTAACGACTATCAAATCTGTTAAAAATATATATTCAAGTCCAAGGAACAACATCTGGTTTCTTTATACGAAATCATTTACGGGAGATATTCATCATTTTCAAACCCGGTATCCAAAGATTTATCGTCTGAATATCAATCGTGCATAGCACATCCACGTGTATCGATCCCAAAGTTGGGACTATAGTCGTGATAAACTTTTACCGGAAACCGCTTCACAGGCGGATTTAGTGGTATGAACCCTTTTAAGATCTTAAAAGGTATTGTTTTCTAAAAGGTGATAAATCTAATAGCTGCCTTTTGTCAAATGTTTCTAGAATATTTTAACATTTTTAAATTTAGATAAAATTTAACGATTGGAATGGATATTTTTGTAGCCCTAGCTTTTTGCGTCTGGTCCCACGGGACATGATGGAATATAGTGTTGGAATTGACTTAAACTGCCCACGGGACTGCCTAGAGCCACATTTCTAGATTATATTTTATAATTTTCTCTAAAACCCAACGCCACTCACTCTCCCAACAGAATAATAAAAGCTCTACAAGTGGTAGCCTTGCTTTTTCTGCTTACAAGAACCATGACGTCACACATAATACCAGGGATATCACTGCACAAACTGGCTATGATTTGACCCATCGTGATGAAACAAAGAATGAACCATTTTGTGACAGGGGATTGCTTAAATCTATTAACTCTTAAAAAATGGAGAAAGATGAAAAGTTTTCAGTTAAGGTTAGCCTAGAGTTTTTCATGCGCTTGATTTCAGAGGGGCGTAACTTTATAACAGAAACAGCCATGCAGAAAATGAACAAGCGTACCGGGACGTAGGCCTACTTACAATAGAATATCGATCCCCCGGATCGATCCACGGTCAAGACATGAAACTTGGCTTAGCTCGTGCCCGGAGCTCGTGAATCGGGGAGGGGGGGGGGGGGTCATGAGGGGCGGCATGCCGGGGGGGACACAAGTCGTTTTCGGCAATTTTTATAAGGATTTTATAAATCTTAAAATTCATTGGAGGCATTTTCGTCAAGCTACGCCCTGGAAAATGTGTTGATTTTGAATTTATAGCCTTGATATCTTTGATGAAATAAATCAATGCTGCTATTCCCCTGATTACAATGTAATAGGGTATACAACAATAACATCAACAACAATATCAAAAAGCCATTATTTCCAAATCGAATTTGGGAAGAATATTCAACAAGACAGACTTATAGCAGGCCTATTTCTGAATTATATAAAATGCAAAATCACGATTCACTGCAGTCAGCGAATCAATCAAATAAAACTAAAAAGAAAGGAGCAAGAAAGAATTAATAAATAGTGAAAAGAGAAAGAACAAAGAGAGAGAGAAAGAAAAATAACGAAAAAGAAAGAAAGAAAGAAATAAAGACAGAGAAGAAAGAAAGAAAGAAAGAAAGAAATGAAAAAAAAGCAATGAAAAAATAAAAGGAGAAAGAAAAGAGAAAAGAAAGGAAGTAAAAATGAGAAAAGAGAGAAAAAGAAGAAAATTCAGCCACACGGGGACTCGAACCCACAAAAGTAGTTCATAACAGATTCCCAGTCCAGCGTTCTATCCACTCGGCCATACATCAGCTTACGCAATTGCCTGTTCTCGAAGCGGTAATATAACAATAATTTGATGCAATACGTGATTACAATCGCGTCCGCACAATGGCTCTTAGAATAATCACGCATGTCGGCGCTGAAATTTTGAACGAACTGATGGAGGAAAAACCACGTTTTTTGCAATACTAGCTTCAATTTGCAGTGAAAATCAAATGGGATAGCAATTGGCAGAATGTTGAGAAGTAATGTAGGTATTCAGATGTTCAAATTAACGTCCCGTAATCAAGATATCGATAATTTCATAAAACAGTTTTTTCCCAGGCAAGACTCTCGAAAATGTTCCCCAAAAACGGGCTTTTTAAATTAAATCGGTACTGTATTTGGTTCTTCCCCATGGCAACATTATTTCTTTAATCGATTTGTAGTACAATACAAAAAAAGAAGAAAACAATCACTCGTCGTGGTTTTATACGGAGCGCACATTTGAAAAAAAAACGTCATGGAACGCGTTTTTGATCTTGTAAACATGGTGCGTAAAACGGCTTTAAACGAAGGATTTTCAAACTTATTCTAAAATTTGTATAAACACACAAGAAAATGTTGTTACATGCAATGCACCAACATTTCACTTGCTGCGATATTTGATTACTGAGAAAACTCTGTTTTAGAGAACAACTTTATACGTCATTTATACGTTTTTTATACGTTTCTTCGTGTAACCTTAAATAAATGTAATTAATTACTGACTGACTGACTGACTGACTGACTGACTGACTGACTGACTGACTGACTGACTGACTGACTGACTGAATTTAATCAAAATTGCTCTGCGCTTATCCCCAGGGCAAAAACCCACTGGAGTAGTACAAATACGATTACTGACTTCCTCGACTCATTCTTATAACGATACATGTATTAATAATTATCAAGAAACGGTATCTGTTCT
>NC_092628.1:6730344-6768688 GCF_039555335.1 Amphiura filiformis
GATATGGCGCCGAATACTACAGCTGTTCCGAACTCAACCTGTTTCCAGACGAAAAATTTGATGTTGTTACAATGAATTCAAAGTAATGATATCGTCAAGAGACCCACATAGAGGATACGACATCTAATCGTGAGCCAATCTGCATTATGCTGCCTGCAAAAGCCGACGATCAGACATCAATTCTAAAAGGAGCATCCCCAGATATCCGCGTTAATTTCATGGTAAGCTTTCAACGCATTGAAAACGCCAAATTGCAGTCACAAAATATATAATAATAGTAAATCACCAAAGCGAATCGTAATATAGGTATGTGGAAAAGAATTGTATTAACAAAGTATGTACCCAAGCATTTGTCTTTGGCATGTCGCGGCCCAGTCACTACCTGTCACTGTAATTTGGGGGTAACTCGTCGCTTCCCCTCCCCAGTTACCTGTACTTTAAGTTTGCCTTTAACCCAGCCCTTAAAAAGGGCTGTATACGCTACTGAATACAAAATATACATATATATTTTTGCGTTACTGTACCATTACATTAACTAAAGTATTAGCAAAATATTGGCACAATATTTTCACATTTGAGAGACATAAATTATGTTGCTTTCAGTGATTCTGTTCAGTCACAGTACACATCGTGCACGCCAGGTTAAGAATTATTTGGTACTACAGGCAGTAAACGAACCAATAGAAATACGACTTGCAGCAACTTAGCACGGAACTTTATAAACTGACCCGCCGGCTGCTGAGAGTAGCTGCTATTACAAAATAAGTTGAACTTATACTCCGCACCCGGTGAGCGATTGGTCAAAAACCAATCATTGACTAAAACCCAACCGCCTATAGCTCAGCGATGCAATTAATTCAGCTATGGGCTGTCTTTCAAACTAATCAGGCTAAACCCTTTTGTTGAACGTCGAGAGTCAGTTACAATAAGAGCACATCCCTCAAGCACATAGTTACATATTGAGATGAATTGACTGACCGCCACTTGAAATCATTTGTGGTATTTATTGTGGTACTTGGTGAGCATGACAGTTAAGGCAACATAAAATATGTAGAGAGGGAACTGAAATAATTTACATATTTTGCATTGATGTTAATCACAGGTTGTGGGGGTAACTACATAACGATAATTCGTGTCAACGAGTCCTACGCCTTGGAATATTTGAATTATGGTAATAATGTAGTTTGTCAATGGAAATTCAACACTACTCAAGGAAGACACATCTTTGTTCACTTTGAGACATTAAGAGTAGAGGAATGTTGTGACTTTCTACAGTTTGGCACCTTGGAGGTTATTGATGCATATGGTGCATACAGTGGGAATGTCCCGCCACATGACTTCCGTACTGCTGATAGTTTCGTAGTGGTGACTTTTACTAGTGACTGGGATGTAAATGATTTGGGATTTGCTATTACACTGTCATCTGTCAATTCAGGTATTTTTGTATGTTTGGTTTGTAAACGCCTTCAGTTGGGGGACACACGTATGACAAATCGCTTGGTAACAGTGGACACACATGAAATGTGGTTGACCATGCTTTCTGGATGTATACAAATGTGACATAAAAATGCATAATAAACAACATAAACAGTTGGGGTGTAGGCTAAGATCGCACTCAGCAGTACACAAATCCAAAAGCAAAAGGTAAAACTAAATACAACTCAAATGTGTGTGTCCACAGGAAGGCTTATACGACTTAAAGTGTGTATATCTGTCCATGATTGTCGGTGTTACTCATCCATAAAATAACTAGTATTGCTTAGTCAATTTTGATTACAATAACACATATTACAAATAAGGCAACAACAGCAATACAACACCAGCTTTCCCTACAATCCACACTGCAACACACAGTAACTTGCCAATTTCAACACATGTAAAACAATACATAAGAATTGTTCGATTTATAGGATATTAGTTGTAATGATGCGAGCCTGAGATAAAGTCTTGACGATTTAACTCCTGCGTAGTCTGCAACCTTTGGTACCAATTAGGATTTATAGTTTGATCAGCTCGTAATCGGCGGGCCTTATAACAGCGCGGATTAATATCAATATGTGTTATTTTGAGTTGTCTTGTGTCATTTCGCCAGATAATCACAAATTATTACTTCGAAGTCCTATCCTCTATAATAACACGCATAAAATAAATCAGAGAGGTCAGCTATATCACTCTTAACGTGGGACTACTTTTCGGCGTAGTGGTAAAGCCTAACCATTCCCGCCGATTTCGAGCTGATCAAAATATAAAGGATTTAGATTCGAAAGAAATAATAAATCCTTAATAATTAATTCTCTTACCTCCACAACCCATTAATTAAAATCGCGAACTGTGATTTGTTGAAACGTGTCACGTGAAAGACCATTAATTAACAATAAAGTGGCCAGGGCAACGAACTTTATGTTCCTCTCGCATCACAGCGCACAGCAAAGCGCGATACAGTATAATAGCGCTGTTACGCATTCTACGCAAAGCATTACGCCGGTTAGGCGTTCAATTAATCTGCATTTGGCTACGCGTAGGCACTCCAACTTGAGGTAAACAACTTCAAATATTAGGGCAAAAAGTGATATTTTCTCTTTAAATGACACTATTTTGTGGTAATAGAATAGATATAAAGGGTGCAGCATTAACTTTACACGCAAATAATGGATTCGGCTCCGCCTCACCCATTATTTACCATGTTTACGTTTTACTACCTCGGACACATTATTTGCGTGTAAAGGGTAATGCATTACCCTTTATTTCTTAATGTTATCACGAGTTGAATAAGATGTAATTTGTTTCCTTGACATTTGGCTGAAAAGGAGAGCAAAAGGTAAGGTCCTTTCCCTTTTATTGTATAACACTTTTATCCACACAATTGAACTTATGTTACTTTTGAAGATATTGACGTGTGCTCTGCAGAACCATGTCAAAATGGAGGGATATGTAAAGATCATGTCATTGAATACACCTGTCATTGCGATGACGCTTATACGGGAACTAATTGTGAACAGGTAAGTAACCCAAGTAAAACAGAGTAGCAAAGAAAATATTTACAACTAAATTGACAAGAAAAGCCAAATCATACAATATAACCTATATTATACCAACTAATAATAGTAGTGTGTGTGGGACAAATATCATACTCTCACCACTCTTAACGTTAGCCTTGTAGAGTATGAACTTCAGTTGAGTAAGTTGGCATGATCATCTACTAACTGCAGTTTTATTTACTTTATCGTGGGCATAACCGGAATATGATATGAAAAACCGATATTTGTAAATAAATATAAATTATATATAATCATCATCATTAACACCATCATCATCAGTCGGCTACAAGCTTTTTCCAACTATTGCGATCTTGGGCAAGTAAACAATTTCGTTTGGCTGTAGTAGCATCCCTTCAGTATCTCTCAGGAGGTGCTGGACAAACTGTAAGTACAGTGTGCGTGCCCGTCCGGGTTTCCTCTTCGCATGTGGTGGAATATAAAGGGCATATTCTTTCACAGGCTCGTCGTCTTCAAGACGCAGTATATGGCCGAGAAATTTGACTAGTGGAGTGGTGTTGGTTTCATTTGGAATCCGATCCACACGCTTGATGTTTAACATGACTCTGTAGCAAGATATTGCAAAGGCATTAATCTTGTTTTCCATGTCCTTGGTGATTACCCATGACTCACACCCGTACAGAAAGACAGTAACACAAGTTGTCTCAAATAGCTTGATTTTTGTTTCGATTGGCAGGGATGGGCTTCTTCAAAGGCGTTCCAGTTTCCAGAAAGCTGCCCAGGCTAGCGCCTTTCTTCTTTTTAGGTCTCCAGCACTAGAGCCCATGTTGGAACCCAAGTAATTAAAATCTGTGACATGTCATATTATGACAACCTATAATTACTACAATTACCATTACAAAATTGTAATTATCAAAAACTAATTGTCAAGCTCGCCTTTTCAACACAAAGTCACCAAGAAGTAAGTCGCCTGGTAAGACATTTTGTTTAGGACAATCCAAAAATACATCGATAATTTATCTTGTTTTAAAATTGGAACACAGAGTGAGTAGTTACGCATCAAGTGAGTGCCGTTTTATTGGTACTTTTATCTTCTGCACTGAGAAATACATTTATGAAATTTTCAGCCAAAAAATGTATTTTTTTTCATATGCTTTTAATGGTTTTTATGCATCAGTTTGTGTTTGACAATTTCTCTTCTTTAAGCAAGCAATTTAATCAAAAAGAAATATGAATAATTTAATCCCGATTCTTCAAAATGAAACAGCTCAACTCTAACCATTCATTGAGTACTAACTGGAAATGAAAGAAAAGCTTCACTATTTTACTAATTTCTTTAAAAAAAGAGCCAGAAACATGCATTTCATCATGTTTTCTGGCAATCGATTGGAAAAAATCAAAACCTAAATACAAATAAGCATGATAAGTGTTCGTCAGAACTGAAATGCACCTGTAATCTACCAGTTATGAAAGCGGGAGGAGCTTAAACATATGGCTCTTGAAAGTGATACGTACACATGGAGGTTTGAAAGTCCCCCTGGGGGATTGAGCTGTGTTTCATTTGGCAGAAGTTGATTTTTTTAATCTTAAACAATTAATGGTGTATGTTTATTGAATGTGGAGTTGATGATGCAGCTCTCTTTGAGCGAAAATTTCTAAATGGCTATATTTTTCAGTAAAACTAATCAACTGGTGTTCTAAACTTTAAGTCAAGAGAAATGATCGATTGGTTTTTGGATCATACTAACATGTCTTGGTGGGGACCTACTTCTTGGGAACCCTTTATTTTACATATTTTACCGTAGTACGAATCACAGACTGTTGGAACACCAACATAACTGCCATAGATATCAACGAGTCTTACGCCTTGGAATACATGAATTATGGTAACGATGCAGTATGTCAATGGATAATCAACAATACTCAAGAAAGACACATCTTAGTTCACTTTGATACATTTAGACTTGAGGGATGTTGCGATTTCCTATATTTTGGCACTTCGGAGGTTGTTGATGCATATGGTAAATACAGTGGGATTAACCTGCCACAAGACTTCCTTATTGCTGATAGTTTCGTAAGGGTGACATTTACTAGCGACGGCAGCGTAACTGACTTGGGATTTGCTATTACACTGTCAGATGCCAATCCAGGTATTTATGTGTGTTTTGTTTGTAAACAACATCAACACAATCGATGAGTAACAGTGGGCACTGACGAACTGTGGATAGTGGCGTAGCCAGTTGGGGTGGGTGGGGTGTGGTGCTGGTTTGGGTTTGAGCCGGGGGCGATGGCCCCTCGCTCATCATGGACGTCGGTACATCTTAGGCTGGCGGTACACAATGAGCCTTGGTGGAAAAAATGGGGTCAACAATAGACAATTTTGTGTGTGAAGGGTAAAGAAACAAAGTGGAGCACGTGTGGCGGAGTGGATAAGGCGCTCGACTCATAATCCATAAGTTGCGAGTTCGAGCCCCGCTCGTGCCAACGTGTTGTGTCCTTGGGCAAGGCACTTTATCCTCATTGCCTACTGGGGGATGGGGTTAGGTTGGATTGGATGTCTGTATAGTTTGTTTCAATGTTGCAATATTGGCGCTGATTAAGTTGCTGCCTGCAAATTGCATTGTGTCTGTTTAGTTGTGTTTAATGTACAATCCTAGCAATTTGACCTGCGTGTCACCATTAGAGTTCGAAATAAAACCTTCCTTCCTTAGTATATGTCGCTGAAATCTTGGACGCGATGTGATTTTTTTTGGATTTTTTCTCGGCAAATTGAAATTATATTTAACTTTAATTGCCAAATGAATAATTAGGATTGAGCTGTGTTTCATTTGGCAGAAGTATATAATATTTTTTTTAAATCTTGTTCAAACTTGTTTCAGGATATAAGTTGTATGATGTGAGGTACAGCCTTTCGTTTTTAGCGACAAAGCCAGCTCAAGAAAAGACCTCTGTCCTTCCGTTCGTTTCCAAAATCATAACCCCATTTCATTCTTTTGTGTCTTTCTTTTGTCCTTTCCCTCTAATTGTATAACACCTTCATCTACTTATGTTACTTTGCAAGATATTGTTAGGTGCTCTATAGCACCGTGTCAAAATGGAGGGACATGTAGAATTGAAATTAATGGATACACCTGTCTGTGCGATGGAGGTTATACGGGAACTAATTGTGAACAGAGTAAGTAACCCAAGTAAAGCAATGTAGCAAACAAGAGCATTTACGACTAAATTATGGAGAGAATTGCATTGACAAGATAAACCAAATCATAAAAATGCTATAAAATGGAGTTTAGCCCAATTTTAATACAAAATATAAACCATTGAAATCATTCATTCCGTGTTCTACATCTTTGTGGACACTTTTTAGAAACTTCGCATAATATACTCTCACTAGAATGTATATAGCAATACAAGATCCCGTACAAGATTAATGTGAGCAACCACAAGTTTGTCTAGATCTTGATTTGTAATCTCAATGATAACTTAATATGAGCAACCTCAGGTTTGTCTATAGCTCTTGATGTGTAATCCCGATAATGATATTGGTTACTGCTTTTTCTCCCGTTCTAAAAATTGAAGCTATTTTGGACCATTCTCTTATACGTCTTGTTGGGGGGTCTAACAACAATGAAGGTCGAGTGGAAGTGTTTTATAACGGCTGGGGAACAGTTTGCGATGACTTCTGGACCATAACTGACGCACAGGTAGTTTGCCGACAACTTGGACTTCCCTACGATGCTGCACAAGCGGTTCGTAACGGTGCCTTTGGACAGGGCTCTGGACAGATATGGCTGAATGGTGTTAGGTGTACAGGATCTGAAAGTAACCTGGATGAATGTAATCATAATGGATGGGGCATTCACGATTGTACACATAATGAAGATGCCGGTGTTCGCTGTGCCGATTGTAAGTACTTATTTGAAATTCATAACCTCATAAATATACGCGATGCCTGTGATCCTATCAGATTTTATTATTTGTAAATACGCGGACGCAAATTGAGGTCATTATTCCTCACAGTTGAACGCACAATGCGTAATTGTTTCAGCGTAAATATTAGTAAAATCCTCACGCGCCGTTTTGTGCGTCGAACAAACTGCTCGCGCGATGGCCGCTTTCTGTGGATTGCGCGCTAGCTTATTTGCACAGATAGTGATTCGCACTTCTGTCATTGGTCGTCCTGTTTTAGCCTTTTCGATTTTTCGAAAGGCAAAATGTAACAGTTATTTTCACAAACTTTATACTAAACTTTTGTGTTATTTTGTAAAGTGAAAAGATGAAAGTGATGGCTATGAATAAGGATAATAACTTTGCAACGGTAATATGTGGGACATTGTGAAAAATCTAAACATTTTGTTTTTGACCTTGTAATATCGCTCGGGCCCCTTGTGATATTCCTCAGTTCCAAAGGCAAAATATTTAGATATTGCCCTCCAAATAACCGATGCGCTGTTATTAGCCTCTAAATAATCAATAAGGTTCAGTTATGGTGCACGGCGACGCGCTTCACGCGCATTTGGGTTAATAGCATTTATTTCGATTTGATCTCGAGAAAGAAAAAGGCAACGTTTTGAAAGAAAAAAAAAGGAAATTACATGCCCGACATAAGTCTGGTGATATAAATTTGTGTGAGGTGTGTGCTGGGTGCATCGGTGTGGATATATATATATATATTTTCTGCATTGTGCAAATTACGTTCGGGATGATGAAACGCATGTGTCCCAACCCAGTTCATTCCAGGCTTGTCCTTTTCATATTATTGTAAACTCATTCTTGATGATGGTTAATGTCATTATTCATTTCTCATGAATATCTAGGTATTTTGCCTAAATTTACGTTTTAGAACTATATTAATCACAATATGGGAAACACTTTGGAATTAACACTCTTTTTACTATTTTTAGTACTGTAATTCCGTAAAAACTCGAAAGTTAGCATATGCGCTTACTATCGAGCGCTTTTAAAACATGAAATTGTATCAAAGTCTGGCGCTTTACCAACTGAGCTAATGTGGTTGAGACACAAATTTGTAGGCATACTTGTTCGAATGTAACTATGTACATCGATAATTTGCTCAAAAGTCTTTACACTTTTGTGGATGGAGCTCTTCATGTTTGCATGTTTCAAAAGCGCTCGATAGTAAGCACATATGTTAGTTATCGAGTTTTTACAGTAAACCTTGTATAATCCATTATCACGTATGAAATCTATATTTCAGTGTAAGAATCTCAGGAAAATTCCCCATGCAGTATTGCAACGTAAATTGGGAATGTTTATTACAGAGGGGATTTCCAGTTTACTAGTTACTATAAAGGCCGAATGAAACGAACATTTGGGCTATAATATATAGTTCTGTACAAGAGAAACACTGGTTAATACAGTGAATAAAGCGCTATCAAAATAGAACAACTGGCCCCACATATTTTAGGGAGTGAAGAAAGTACATCAACCACTGAGCGAAGAAAGTGTGCCGAATCCCCAAAAAAAAAAAAAAAAAAAGGATATGTGACTCTGGTGAAAATGCGTCAGTTCAGTCGAAATGAAAGTGGAACAGAGTAGATGAAAACTCTTCCGAGAAGAAAGAAGCGAATGGTGAAATGAGATTGTCATCAGTGCAATGATTGTGTGGGTAAAGGATAGGACGCCTGTCTCTAAGTCTACGGTCATTTGGAATTGCTTTTAAGTTCTTTGATCAATAATGTTTCTGGTCCCTGAGGCGTTTATAGAAACAGGGGAAAATGATTTTGTAAGACAAAAATATTATATACGTTCTAATACAGACTGTGAAATGAGCTTCAGATCCGGTACCTTTACCAGAAGCTAAGTTTTACAAACTACCATATTTCTTGCAGCCATTGACTGTGCAAGCAACCCATGTTTCAACGGGCAATGTCAGGATGGCGCCAATCAATACACCTGCGTGTGTAATCCAGGATGGACTGGTGAGAACTGCGACAAGAGCAGTGGTAAGTATAGATGAAAGTTTGGGTTAATTGGCAAATGTATGAAGACCTGAACTGCAGAATTTCATTCATAAGTCCAAGATGTATGTAACCATGCGGTATAATCCAAAAATCAATCTACCATTTTTCTTTTTTAAAGTCTGAAACACAGAAAGGTTAATTATGTATCAAGTGAGCAGGTATTTGGTGCTACCTTTTATCATCTTCACTTTGTTATGAAATTTTCGATCAAAAAAAGTTGCATTTTGCTACTCTATTGACAGTTTTGCATTTTTCAACCCAAATATTTCAATTCACGTCACTTTTCAGGAATGACGGCAGGGTAAAATAAAAAGAGGTGTTGATAAGTTAAAACTGTCCAAAAATAATGCACGTGCATGTAAATGTGGCCTCCATGATATATAACCCTCTACCTATTCCCCTGTGTTACCCTACTAAGAAAATATCATAGATAGGGGAAAATATTCTTTATTTCAGTTGATTAATCAAAACGAACATTTTGACACCATTTTGATCAAATTCTTAGTAGTTTTGCCTCTTTTGACCCATGTAAAAATTTGACCTTTGACCTTTTTGGTCATAACTCAAAACAGCCCATCTCAAAATTTACATTTTCTACATCATAATGACGTAAATAATTTATTGGTAGCATTTGTAACACAATTTGACGAAGTTCGAAATTTGACATCTGTACAAAGTTCAATAACTTTTAGCAAAGTTGTCAGGGTGCCAAAAGTCTACCCTCACTTTTGTTGTCGTATCAAAGTCTAGTTCCTAACTGCGAAGAGTAAATCAGGGTGCCTTTCATGCACACGGGATTGGCCTCACACAATGGATTAATTACGATTGAAGATGATGGACCCTCGACCTGGATGGGGATATGTCTGGATGTGAGGTAGAAACACTATTGATATGCCCTGCCCTGAGATCAAGCTTACATGGGTATATATACATGTATATCCTTTCGTACATAACGATTATGACAAATAAATACAGCAGATATATGTAAATACAAATGTCACAAAGCGTCAGATTGATTGTGGCGACATTTGAAAACAGTAGCAGGGCGTAAGTAATAAAATGTGAAGCACCTGATAAGACACATCAAAACTCGCGGCGGGATACTGTTGCTTGTACACGCAAACCATGCAGCTTGTACGCTTGTTTGTGCGCAACGAAGGCCAGATCCGCATTTTAGAAGTACATACATTGATGCGGAATGGTCGTGACAAGTCACCAGAGTTCAAATCTGAGAGAGATAGGTAAGATTTATGGGTGTATAATCAAAAAGAAACTTCTGGGCTGATCTTGGCTGCTATGGCGTCCCGGACGTGTACTTATTTTTTGTTCACGCATGTGAACATCAATATCTGTTGAACCCACATCTCATTTGCGCAGTTTATCCCTTACATACCGTGTGTCACATACCATGTGTCTTGAATAGCTAATGTAGCCCACCAACCATGTGGTTAAGAGGCAGGATATAATTCCTGATATCTCATGCCCTCGTTTGTATGCCTTTGTGAGCCGGTTTACTGCTCATGATGTGCCACAAGTTATAATTGAATACGGAGTGGTATTTGTTTTAAAGATCATCTTGTTTGAAGGATACACACAACTGGTTCATTTTCTATACTTAGTTAGGCTACTGCATATTTCTAGAGTTCCTGGCTGGCAAGTTATATAAGCTTTATGGGCATCGTGGGTGTGATATAGACACAGAATGTGTCAATCTGGACCTGTAGCACACCATGAATAATAAATGAAAGTGCTAAAATAAAAATGACAAATTTGTTCCTTGTAGGCAAGTAGGTGGCTTAACAAATGTATGCAAATTGACGTTTTAAAAATAATTCATTTCCAGAGTCAGGATGTAGGTATCATTATGCCTCAAATCACTATTGTCAAATAAGTGTAGAGTAGGTTATGTCATGATATGAAAATTGAAAGTTGAAAAAATGCACCTGATCCGTGAACTTTATCTTTTTAAAGACAATTCTTGTTGATTATGCAAGGCCCTGTAGCATAATGAAACTCGTTTATTAATTGATCCATCAAAATTCTTTCGACAGTTAAGGGAAGTGCTTTCTTTCTGTGTTAGAGCTAAAAACTTGAAAAATATTCTCACTTGCTTTTATTAAACTTATCAACATCAATGTCATGTTATGTACTTTAGTGATCCAAATGGAATTTATGGGACACTGCTACGAAAGTCATCCATCACCATCAAATTATTGGGATGCAAAGTCGAGGTGTGAAGAAATAGGAGCCTACCTAGTTAGTATCGGGACGCCGCTGGAAAATGTAAGAGAGACTCGTACAAGCAAAATACTCTACTCTTTACGACAAGTTAATCTTTATTAAAATAATTATTGCGATAGAAATATTGCAAAATACTTTCTTTTGTCTCCATACAGATCAGCATGTTAGTTATTAGCTTTTAAACGTGGGTTGATCAATTCGTTTTAGTCTAGACCTATCCGGAACCAAGCGTGTATCCACCTGGACCGGATGGTTAAACAAATAAAATCATAATATACATCTGTATTCAAAAAACAATAAAATGTAAAATTTCCATGGTCATGTGATTAGAAATCACATTTTTAAAATTTTTGTTCAAATATCGGAAATTGCAATTAGATCATCGGTCGCATCACATAGTGGCGGCTATAATAATAGATTCATAAGTGCGCTGTACCGGGAAATATACTTTTGACATAGTGACGCATAACTTATGGTAGCTAAATAAACATAGTAAATATACGATTTCACAGTATCTGGATATGCTAAAGCTAATTTTAAGTCTACTTTATCATGACATTTTCAATGATCACAACAAGTGATGCTGCGACTCCTGTCATCTATCTGCCAATATATTTTACGACCTACGAAATGATTTTGTAATATTTTTTAGGATATAATAACTGATAATTTAGAAAATCAAACGGACGTAGCTTATTGGATAGGATTGAGCTATATAGAGACTAAAGATGAGTTCGTGTGGGGCGATGGAACAGTTGCTTACAGTAATGGGACAAACATGACTTATAGGTAAGTTATAATAGAGAGGTTGTAATGTTCCTTACTTTTTGCGCCTTACGACCGTTTAAGAATTTGCAGACAAAAGAAGAAAGGAATGGATGGAAATGGTGTTATTGCTGTCGATTCAACTCCGAATCCACTCAAGGATCCACTTTTATAGATCATGTTGCAAAATATTAATGCGTTTTTTAATTTAGAGATTTCAATTAGTAAGGTTGACCTTTCAGAGAAATTAATGCTATTTTGTTTCATGATCAATTTTGTAATGTTCTTTGAAGGCTGCAATGCTGCCTTTGTTGAGACGGCGACGATTAAATCTTTAATTTCTTAAACACCCATTTGTATGTAATAAATAAATACCGACATTTACACAGCGCCTTTTACGTGTGTCAAGGACCTTTATACATTTATTCCGCTGTCGTTAGAGCATGCTTTGGGCGGTGCTCAAAGGACAATATTCATAACAGCTCCCCATTTCACCCTATTAAGTAGTGTGTAAGTACCTTGCCCAGGTGCTCAACACGATGGCACCGCCGTGAATCGAACTCAGTGGCACACCCGTCCCGCTGCGCCACTGTGCCCTCATTATAGCGGAAAAATGCAAAGGTTCACTTTTTAAAGCCCGCTCCCCTAAAAAAGTTAAATACTAAATTAATATACTTGTATACTTTTGTACATTATCATAATTAATGTAGCTCAAAGACTAGAAATCATCTTTCAAATGACACAAAGTTTGATTGTGTAACATTACATGCTTTTGAAGAGTATTATAAATACAGCAATGAATGTTTCAAAAATTTATAACACCACGTAAACTAGGTCTTTCATTTCGGCGAAAAATAAATAAATAAAGATTTACCCAAAGATAGGTGCAACTGGGAAGATTGACAACAAATGTATTCCGCGATGTAGCAGTTTGTCTGCTCCTAATTTGTAGGCTCTAACATTTCTTTTTTGACATATTGGTTTTTTTTTTTTATATTTCGGACACGAAGGAAGATGGCTCGATCAAAAAAATTTTTTTTTGCTTATTATAACTATTTTGGATAGTAATTTGTGAAAAACTAAAAAAAAAAAAAATTACCTCATCAATTATGCAAATTAGGGCATATGTACAATTGTACATATTGTGACTAAGTGACGACGTTTACAATGATTTTTTGGATACAATTGTACACATAATGACTAAGTAATGGCAGTAAAACTTGGTAACATATGTGAAGCAACAAACTGTAACCCTTTGTTTCTTTTTTTCTGTTGTCTTCATACGTCCGTATCTGTAGGCTCTTAACTGTCATTAATTTGGTATAAAATGCTAATAAACAGTTCTTGTCTTTGGAGAGACCGAGAAAGACATCACACTTAATAGAGACTAATTTTGTTACTCAACTCTACACGATCCATTTTCGGGCCCATCACCGACTAGTTACTCCCAACTATCTCTGTAATAATAGGCCTACAGAGTGGTTTTGCCAAAAAATGTATCCAGAGCAAATTATAAACTGAATGGAAGTATTAACAAAAGAGTTAAAAATTACTTATAATGATGTACAAAGTATACTAAATAACTCCTATGTATTGATAAGATTAGTCACACGGTGTACAACTGAACACAATATATTTACAAGGTGAGACACACTGTGTACAATTGTACACACCATTTAAAAAAAATTACACCACATATGTTTGAAGCATTTGGTCAAAAATAGTGTTCCATGTTTTCTACAGGTCTTACACTAACCGCCCGACTAGAATTTAACTTGTCCACAATGATATTTTATATAAAATTAAAAAGGGAAAGTACCTGTCTTCTGGCAACGTACTGTAGTGGGTGATGCCCTCTTAGATTATGAAAAGTGACATTCCGTTAGGCGAGGGCGCTCTGCACTGGAAAATAGGACACAATTAAGGGGTAGGGGAGATATAAACTCCAAGAACTCAACTTTTACTCGTAATTTTGATTTCATTTTGGTATCAATATGTAGCTAAATGATTTCCCTAACTTTCTAGTAATATTTTTAAACAAAACAGGTTTCATTTGAGCATATTTGGAAGTATATAGTCCATAAATGAGTGGTAATCTGATTTTTTAAAACCATATGTGTAAAGTTTGACATTGGCCTCAAATCTCACAACTATACCACTTTATATTTTCAAAATTGATTCAGTTTCCATTTTAAATTTTTTAATTTAAATTTTAATGTTTAATTTTGTTTTTAATGTTAAGCATATCAAGGAAACATTATTGTAACAGTTCCAATCATTATAATATGTATGAGTTCGTTGGAGTGTCTGTGGGACGAGGTGAGGGTGGGGGGTGCTGGGTGTACATAGGGTGTGTGTGGGGTGAGGGGATGAATGTGTGTGTACATGAATATGTCACTACACTGCACCAACTTCCATTTACAAAATCCATTAAGTTTCCATTGATGTAATATTTTGAATATTTATTTGTAGGACGTGAGTAACAACTGGGAAAAAGACAAAAAATGTTTAAAAAAAAAAAAAAAAACCAACAAAAACTGATGTTGATTTCCCTCGTATATCAGCATAACATATAGACAAATATTAAGGGGTAGGGGAAAATAAATCATCACAACTCAATATTTTACTCATGATATTGACTTCATCTTGGTATTAATTCTATTCAATTCAATTCAATATGTATATCTAATTGATTGTTCTAACTTTTTAGTATTATTTTAAAGCAAAGCGACCATTAGTTGTCAGGTAGATACACAGAAACTGTGAGAAAAGGGTACGTTTTCTATGCCTAACAGCGTAAATATGACAATATTAAGAGGTAGGGGAAATATAAACTGCCATAACTCAACTTTTACTCATGAAAATGAATTCATCTTGGTATCAAAATATATCTAAGTGATTGTTCTAACTTTCTAGTATCATTTTAAAGCAAAGCAACCGTTAGTTGTCAGACAGATATACAGAAACTGTGAGGAAAAGGTAACTTTCCTATGTCTAACAGCGTGAAGATGACAATATTACGGGGTAGGGGAAATGTAAACTGTCATAACTCAACTTTTACTCATGAAATTGAATTCATCTTGGTATCAAAATATATCCAAGTTATTGGTCTAGCTTTCTAGTATTATTTTAAAGCAGATATACAGAAACTGTGAGGAAAAAGTAAATTTTCTATGTCTAACAGCGTAAAATGACAATATTAAGGGGTAGGGGAAATTTGTAACTGCCATAACTCAACTTTTATTCATGAAAATGAATTCATCTTGGTATCAAAATGTATCTAAGTGATTGTTCTAACTTTCTAGTATTAGTTTAAAGCAAAACGACCATTATTTGTCAGGTAGATACACAGTATTTGTGAGGAAAAGGTAACTATTCTATGTCTAACAGCATAAATAAATATGACAATATTAAGGGGTAGGGGAAATATAAACTGCCACAACTCAACTTTTACTCATGAAAATGAATTCATCTTGGTATCAAAATGTATTTAAGTGATTGTTCTAACTTTCTAGTATTATTTCAAGGCAAAGGATCATTAGTTGTCAGGTAGATAAACAGTAACTGTGAGGAAAAGGTAAATATTCTATGTCTAACAGCTTAAATATGACAATATTAAGGGGTAGAGGACATATAAACTGCCATAACTCAACATTTACTCATGAGAATGAATTCATCTTGGTATCAAAATGTATCTAATTGGTTGTTCTAACTTTCTAATATTATTATAAAGCAAAGCGACCATTATTTGTCAGGCAGATATACAGAAACTGTGAGGAAAAGGTAAATTTTCTATGTCTAACAGCGTAAAATGACAATATTAAGGGATTAGGAAATTTATAACTCAACTTTTACTCATGAAAATGAATTCATCTTGGTATCAAAATGTGTCTGATTGGCTGTTCTAATTTTCTATAAACAAAGCGATCATTAGTTGTCAGGTAGATACACAGAAACTGTCAGAAGGGACCGTTCATCAAACACTTGTAAAGGAGAGGGGCCTGATGCAAAAAAAATTCATCGTAGAAAATCATATAAACTCAATTTTTCCAGGAACATTTTTGGTCATTTTTTTCGGGCCCCCCCCTCTTAGGAGGGCCAAAATATTTCAGACCCCTCTTTTTGCATCAGCCCTCCCCCTTACAAGTGTTTGTGAACGGTCCCTAAACATGACAATATCAAGGGGTAGGGGAAATATAAACTCCCATAACTCAACTTTTACTCGTGATAATGAATTCATCTAACGTTCTAGTATCATTAGTTGATATGTAGATACAAAGGAAATGTGAGAAAAAACTTCCGTGTGTAACAGTGTCAAATATGGTAATATTAAGGGTAGGGGAAATATTACCATAACTCAACTTTGGCTGCATTAACTGTGAAGGGGAACACGGGAATACAAATCGTTGCACCAAAATTTGAATGTAGTATACGATTGAGGTTTCTTGCGTTAATTGGTGCAATTGGACCATTTTTAAAATTTGACCTTTATTTATGATATTTTTGATATATTCGACATTATAACCCCTGAACTAAGCTTCGTAGAACTATGACAATTGTCTTTTTTTAAATTCTTAGCGATGAGAGAAACAATTTGAGATTACAACATTACAACATGATAGGATCATTTTTTTGTATTGGTCCCATTATGACCTTCAACCCCTCGTGGGAAACTTAATTGCTTTTAAAATAATGCCAGAAAATGAGAACAATCAAATAGCTACATATTGTTACCAAAATGGAATTCATTTTCGTCAGTGAAACCTGTGTTTTGGTGATTTGTATGTCCCCTTACCCCTTAATATTGTCATATTTTACGCTGTTATACATGGAATATTAACGTTTTCATGCATCTGCCGGGCAACTAATGGCTTAATTGCTTTTAAAATAATACTAGAAAGTTAGAACTATCAAATAGCTACATATTGATACCAAAATGAATTCATTTTCATCAGTAAAACTTGAGTTTTGGTGATTTGTATGTCCCCTACCCCTTAATATTGTCATATTTTACGCTGTTAGACATGGAATATCAACATTTTCTCATATTGTATGTTTAACTACCTGACAACTAATGGTTTAATTGCTTTTAAGATAATGCCTGAAAATGAAATCAATCAAATAGCTACATATTGCTACCAAAATGGAATTCATTTTCGTCAGTGAAACCTGTGTTTTGGTGATTTGTATGTCCCCTTACCCCTTAATATTGTCATATTTTACGCTGTTAGACATTGAATATTAACATTTTCATACATTTTATGTCTATCTACCAGACAACTTTGCTTTTAAAATTGCCATTAAAATTGCTTTTAAAATAATACTAGAAAGTTAGAACTATCAAATAGCTACATATTGATACCATAAATGAATTCACTTTCATCAGTAAAACTTGAGTTTTGGTGATTTGTATGTCCCCTACCCCTTAATATTGTCATATTTTACGCTGTTAGTAATGGAATATCAACATTTTTGTCATATTGTATGTTTAACTACCTGACAACTAATGGTTTAATTGCTTTTAAATAATGCCTGAAATGAAAACAATCAAATAGCTACATATTGATACCAAAATGGAATTCATTTTCGTCAGTGAAACCTGTGTTTTGGTGATTTGTATGTCCCCTTACCCCTTAATATTGTCATATTTTACGCTGTTAAGTGTTAGACATTGAATATTAACATTTTCATACATATTATGTCTATCTACCGTGCAACTAATGGCTTAATTGCTTTTAAAATAATACTAGAAAGTTAGAACTATCAAATAGCTTCCTATTGATACCAAAATGAATTAATTTTCATCAGTAAAACTTGAGTTTTGGTGATTTGAATGTCCCCTACACCTTAATATTGTCATATTTTACGGTACTACACATGAAAAATTGACATTTTTTAACATTTTATGTCTTTCCAGCTAACAATTAATGGTTACTTTGCTTTAAAAGAGTACAACAACCAAATAGCTATATATTAATGCCAAAATGAATGAATTATAATGAATAAATGTCGAGTTACGTTGGTTTGTACGTCCCCTAACCTTTAATATTGTCAAATTTTACGCTGTTACACATTGGAAAATTAACATTTTTATCATATTTTATGTCTATCTTATGGTTTTTCTGTTAAAAATAATACTGGAAAGTTAGAGCAATCAATTAGCTACATGTTGATACCAAAATGAATTTATTATTATGAGTAAAGGTTGAGTTATGGTGGTTTTTATTTCCCCTACCCTTAATAATGCCATATTTGACTTGGTTATACATAGAAAAGTAACCTTTCTCACATTTTATGGCTATCTACCTGACAATTATTGTTTGCTTTGCTTTAAAATAATACTAACACGTTTGAACAATCAATTAGCTACATATTAATTCCAAAATGAATTCATTATCATGAGTTGAAGTTGAGTTATGATGGTTTGTATTTCCCCTACCCCTTAATATTGTTACACACGCTGCTACATGTGGAAAAGTAACTATTTTTTTACATTTTCAGTCTATTTTCCTGACAAACAGCGGTTGATCTCACCCCACACATATAAATATTCAAAATATTACATGGATGGCAACTTACCAAACAAATTTTGTTAATAGAACTTATACAGTTCAGCCGAGTGACATATTAAGACATGTAAAACACCCCAACCCTGAACCCTATACACACCCCGCACCCACCCCCACATACCCACACACACCTACCCCAAACCCACACAACACAAACCAACATGCAAGCAAACACGCACATACATAAATATTTGAACCAGAACATCAAAGTTTGCCTAGATATGCTTGATATTAAAAACTAAATTAAAAAATGGAAACTTAATTAATCTTGAAAATAGAAATTCGTGGCACAATAGTAAAATTTGAAGCCAATGTCACAAAAACACCCACCCTACGCATTGTTGTGAAAAATCTGATTTTTCACTAATGTATGGACTGGCCACTTCAAATCATGATCAAATGAAACCTAGGTTTGCTTTCAAATAATAATAGGCAGTTACATGTAGGACAATCAATTAGCTACATATTCATACCAAAATAAATTCATTATTATGAGTAAAAGTTGAGTTCTTGGAGTTTATATTTCCCCTACCCCTTAATTTTGTCCTGTTTTTGGTGAATTTATGCGATTATACGTCCATACATAAAATGACCTGTAAAAAAAAAGTGATACCACAATTTGAGTCCACTACCTACCTAGCAGTGATCTAGAGGGTCCATACTAACTACCTATGGTGTCAAACCTTGTATGTAGTGGGGGATGAACCAAGTCCTTATTTAGGCCCCCTGTGGGATCTTGCTCCTGGACTAATAGGACTGTGGTTTAACTCCGGTCCAAATAGGTAGTCGAATTCGGCAGGCGATAATGCATGCAGGCTTATAGGACTAAAACACTGTCATTGGTTGGTTAGGGTTAGGATTAGCTCACACAAAATAATTGAATGAAGGTTGGCCCCCCGTAGCTTGATGAATTAAAAGCTAGCTAGAGAGGTCTCAAGTTCTTAGAACTGAAATCCTATCGTGATCGACCAATAATGGGGACCATTGCAAGAGCATGTAAAAACGCCTATGGGTACTTGAAGCAGTATCTCTCCTATGGGATGGTAAAACATGACGGTGAAAATTAACCCAGGTTTTACCTTTCATGACCTAAATGTGTAGCAACTAGTAAAGATAACATTTTGTTGAATTTTGTATATTGCAATGGACCCCTGAGTGTGTAATTGCCTCATACCCAAGAATTTTTTTTTACCACTAGAATTCCATTTTGAAAATGATCGTGGCCTCTTAACTTGGTTCAATTTCAAGCCAAAAATATGTTAAATGATCAATTTAATTTGAGCTGTTATATATCCAGGCAACGGCTGATTTCAACAATATCATGTGTACTTTTCTTTTACAAATTCCAGTAACATTGGCGGCGACCTGGGATGGAATGAAACTCTCAACTGTGTAACGATCAAACGGTCAAACGGAACCTGGAATTTCGATGATTGTGGTAAACAGCTGATATACATTTGCGAATGGGAAGGTAAAGCTGGATACACACAAACTTTGTATTTTAAAGGTTTAAAAAAGATAACATGTTTGTGTCCTTTATTCGGGCTTTTATTTAGAGTTATGCTTTATAGTCCAACTAGATATTTGTAATTCATTTGCAAAGGAAGTTATAGGAAACTTAAGTAGTGCCTGTGTAAACAAGCGATCTACCGAACTCACATACTTGATGTAAAATAAAAGTTGATTCATGGTTGCGTTGAAAATGTCATTAAAAATATTGCTGTTCCTGTTCAACATTTGAAAAAAAATACACTGTAGCAGGCTGGAAAAATCTGTTTTACGGGTAATTTCATTACTTGAACGCGGAGCACGGACGCGTTGCAGACGGTATAGAAATCACGGTAGTGTTCCAGGATACGCAATGGCAGGATAATCATGATAATGGCGGCTTACACATTATATATTATTTTCTAGTTGTCATATCCGAATTTGTTTGATCTCTGGTTGAAAGTAGTCCCAGCGCTGAAATTGCCAGAGGGCATATAATATGGTGACCCAAGTCCAGTTGGTTATGATGACATGCCTTTTAAGTTTTAAGAATATCTTCCATTATGCAGTTACTGTCCGTTTTTCCTATTCAGTGCACACACAGCGCTCCAATTGATGATTGACCTCTAGCTCACTCACTGTACTTTAGGTATAGGCAATGGACTAGTTAGTAGGCTGGTGGGAAAACCCTTCACCCAATAATAGCCATAGACGCTCACATGTGAATTATAATCCTTAACATACTACAATTTGAAGTAAAAAATGTCACGGGAAAGCTATTGTCGAGCTGTTTTCCCGAAGAGAGTCTTCCAAAATTTCATAACAGTCGGACGTGTAATTTCAATGGCAAATTGTGCTCAACAGCTGACTCGCGATAGCTCCAACTTCGAACGAGCACCATCGTGTGATCGGTTTGATCAATTTTCGCCATAGAAACTGTAAATAAACTTCAGTTCTTTTCCTCTATGGTCATCTAAAAATGATTAAAATTCGATTTTGGAAAGATTGTTGTCGAGCCCTCCCAAATATGGAGTTCTGACTGGCCGTAGGGAGCTAAAAAATGGAAAAACTTTTTCCAAACCGTGTTAAGTTCAAAATCACATGTTTCTCATTTACTTGTGTGATACGATCACAATAACTGTGACAAGTTTGACATGAGTTGTACCATCAACATGGCTGGATAACAATAAGCAGACCATTGTTATCACTTCGGAAACAAAGGCCACGCTCAGTATTGTATACTGTGCGTTTGCTTTGTAATGGTGCATCCAACTGAAATTATAATACCTATTTCAGCACAGCACATTGAAATATCGCACAGGTAAATCAGAAACATATGTTTATGGATTTAACCAGGGCTATGAGACACATCCCTGATTTAACATAGTTGAGCTGTTTTCAATGAGGTTTATCTTGGTTTAATGGGGTTTAAGTCCTGCAAAGGTCGTGGTGAATTCTGCCGTAGACATGACTGCATAATGCAAGAAATGAATACCCGTTTTGGTTTTGAGAGATATATCGATTGTTTCAGAACATTCAAGAATTGCAAATAATTGGTTCATATTCACTACTATAATATACATTTTAAATGAGTGCTCACGAATGTTCTAAATGTTTTGAAGTGACCAATGGAATGGTATCAAGGTTTCACACGCCGTGTTTATAATGATATGATATGGGCTATTGTATTTTTTGGTCAAATTGTGTTTATGTGTTATTTAATGGTTTTTGTATCTGTAGAATGTGTTTAAATAAGCCATTGGCTGCGATATGGATTTTTACTTTACATTGAATTGAATAAAAGTATCGTTTGAAGCAGTGTGTTAAAAAATAATAGATATTTACATGGTGCAATGGTCATTTTTAAAATCTAAATTATGCAAATGTTTAGTATGAGAGAGAGAGAGAGAGAGAGAGAGAGAGAGAGAGAGAGAGAGAGAGAGAGAGAGAGAGAGAGAGAGAGAGAGAGAGAGAGAGAGAGAGAGAGAGAGAGAGAGAGAGAGAGAGAGAGAGAGAGAGAGAGAGAGAGAGAGAGAGAGAGAGAGATCCATCGGTACCATGAGGGCATCGATAGACCAAACTATACACATACCTTGAGCCATATGTTTCCAGTTTTAGCCATTAACTTACAAACTGCAGTGTACTTCTTAATAGTAATACATAATCTTAGCGGAAATAAGTCAAGGTAGGAAATGCAACCAATATAATGAAGCCTTGGGATCTGGTTTACAGAATCAGTACTATTCCTCTCGCGTTTCAGCTTCATGTGTCTCAGTACAAACAGCGATAGGTCATGCTCCCTTCCGACACGCCTTAATGTAAAACTCGCATTGGATTAAAGACATACCTTGTGTTTGATCCATAGATATAATCTATTGACCTCTATTACAGATGATATATGTAATGAATTTCGACTTCATAACGGAATATCCACAAATGAAGGCAGACTTGAAATAAAGCTACGCCGATTTGATGTAAACTGGCATCCAATCTGTGGTTCATCACACTCTCTATTTGACAAAACGGTGCCAGAGGCTATTAACTTTGACCAAGATGATGCGAAGCATTATTGTCGGCTATTAGGCTACCGTAATGCATTGTCTTATTACACAGATGCGGCGCTGGGATTTGGAGTTGGAAATGGGACTCTGCACATATTGTCTTATTTCAAGACTAATTTTGAATGTGATCCTAGAACAGCAGTAAGCTTACGCTGTTTGGGAGGTAAGTTTTAACTAAATATCCCAAAATGACACTGATATTGTTTGGCTACCCCACGCGACTGTGGTAATCATTCTTCTTTGATTACCTAGGTGGGTTTACACTAACCTAGGTATTAGAATCGAGTCGTGTTGTTCTTCCGCTGGCAACAGAGACTCATCTATCAGGGCCCAGTTCTTGAACCCCAATATATTTGTATATTCATTGAATAACCTTTGACAAATTTGGGTACAAAAAACTCATACTCTGTAACAAATTCAAAATGCTATGTCACTTGCACATATAATCATGGAAGTATACTATATAGTGAGCATGGTCAGAACAGAGATCAAAAGTAGAATCAGACTTGCAGCTGGAAGTTGATTCCCAATTGGGTAATAAAACCACCCCTTGCTGCAACCCAGTCACAACTCTAATTTCACTGACCTCCAAGCAGGTGATGTCAGCCACTTACTCCGATTTCACCATTCAGAAGTTCATTGGCGGTTGTCATGGTTGTTGTGGATATTATAATAATGTGCAGATGATGAGCATTGATCATGTTGATTACCTACAATCAACGAAAAAAGTCTTGAAACGCTTGTGCTTAAATAACGGAAAACTGTCACCCCCTCTCCCCCGTGCAATGTTGAGAAATACCAAAGTATTCAGCGGTTTCCCAATGTGTTCCAACATTGATTGATGGGGAGAGGGGAAGGGTTAATCATTGTTGTAGATGTCATGCTTGTTCCCAGGCAAAATATACGTCATTTCCATGATCATATGAAATTCTGCACGGAATTTCGACAGAGTGTACCAAGCGTTCCAAGGACTTTTTTCGTAGATTGTCTCTGCCGAATGCAAAATATTTCATCTAAATTTCGTTTTTGGCTCATAACTCAAAAACGGAATGTCGTATGAGCTTCTCAATGCACACGATTTGAGAGTGGATTATATGCTTTGGAATCATAACAAAATTGTTGATAAAGAAATTGGTTTCTTTAGGAAGTGGTCACTGCAATCACCCCTATGCTAAAATACACACATTTTGCAATTATAGCTCTAAACTGCTCTAAAATGTCGTTTTTGTCCCATAACTCAAAAACAGAATGTTGTATGAGCTTCATATTTCACAGGATTTGGAAGTAGACCATGTACTTAGGAATCATAATACAATTGCTGATAAAGAAATTGGTTGGTTCAGGGAGTGGGCACTGAAACACCCCATACCCCAACTTACACGCATTTAATGAAATTTTTATGCTATATCTCAAAACCGAGAAATCGTTTCAAACACATATCTCGTAATTACGGCTCTAAGCTGCATGATTCAGAGTTGCCTAATTTATTTTTAAAATTAATATTAAAGTTCACCTTCATAGCACTTGTCAGATAGGTGAATGAACGTTAGAAAAAGAAATTGAGTTTTAATTTAATACTAAAACCGCATGTACGTTACGATTTGTAATGAAGTAAATAATAAACTACGACTATCTTCAGTAGATAGCATTAACTTGTTTTTGACATGATGTAACAACTATCTTCAGCAGATGTGTGCTTCACAAATTTGTGTATGTATAATGTGTGGGGTGTGTGCGTGCATGGTGTAGGGCGTAGGATGTATCTGGGGTAGGGCGGAGGGGGTTTGTAGGACTATTATAAGATCACATTTAAATCGGAAAGTATTTCATTTGGGAGCTTTTGGGAAAGAAATAAAGAAATGATAAAATAAAATAAAATCAAACATAGAGAAAGAAAGGAAGAAAAAAAGACAGAAAAAATAAAGACAAAATGTATACTTCATGTATTTATAATAAACAAAAAAATTTCACCAGGTTCACCGTCGCAAATAATAAATGAGACAGAAAAAGTGATACCGCCTGGGAATCGAACTCAGACCCTCAGGTTTATAAGACCTCTGCCTTAACCACTTCGCCACGGGAGCTTCGTGATTAAGACGCTTGTAATTTGAACCTATAAGCGGTCACTTCAACTTTTTTTCCACGTTCGTGTTTTTATTTATTTAAAATGTCTTTCGTTCATTCTTTCATGATTGAAACTAAGTATTTTATTTAAAATGACTTTCGTTCATTCTGTCATTGATTCATTATTGATCTTTCTTTCTTCTTCTTTCTTTTCTTTCTTTCTTTCTTTCTTTCTTTCTTTCTTTCTTTCTTTCTTTCTTTCTTTCTTTCTTTCTTTCTTTCTTTTTCTTTATTTTTAATACGAAGAAAGAAAAAGAAGCATAGAAATAATAATTTCATAATTTAGCAATGATTCACGCAATTAAAACACGAATAGTCAAATGGTGTAAAGTGTAAACCCATAATGGTAATCTGTAATGGTAAACTGCTGCATTGAACAACGTGCATACTGAGCAGTTTGCCCTGCATTGATATTAATATATACGTATAGATATCTATTTCAATTCAAAATGGTAAACTGCTAACAAATTTCATAAATGCGATCAATGTGTCATTACTTTTGTATTCAAACATTCTCAATTGGTATAGCCAATGTAAGCGAACATCACGCTTCATGAGATGCGGCCTAAAAACCATAAAAGGTCGATTTTGGACCATTTTGTCATTATGGTAAACTGATACACTTTGCCGTTTGCACTATACGGCTTTACACTTTCCCCGATACCTGACTACTATAAAAGACCAAAACTGGTTACTTCGATTGCGAAATGGCAGCGTGGCGCAACGGCTTAGTCCTTCGACTGGTAATCTTTTGACTATTGATTGATGCGAATGGTTCGAATCCCCGTGGTGGTCGATTTTTTTCTTTAAGTGTATTCAATTGTTGTTTTCTTTTTTTCTTTTTATTTTCTCACCGCAAAAGCGTATTTTATTATAAATAATATCCAGAAATGAGTTGTTTCAAATTGTCACATCATAATCTTTCTGATTCGTTCGGATAAGCCTATACTCAGTAAACACAGATTTTACAGAAAACATTTACATGTTGGGTTATATTATAAAGGGTACAGAACGTTTTAATAAAATTCAAAAACATTTTGGAAAACATGCTGCAAAACATTGTAATATTTTTTAAAAACTATATTTGTAGTGTTTTTGAATTATGAGACAAAAACGGGATTTTAGTCATAATTACGAAATGTGTGTAATTTAGCATAGGAGGTGTTTTCAGTGACCATTCCCTAAATAATCCAACATCTTTATCAACAATTTTATTATGATTCAAAGGGATATTATATATTCCCAAATCGTGTGCAATATGAAGCTCATACAACATTTTGTTTTTAAATTATGGGACAAAATGACATTTTAGAGCAGTTTAGAGCCATAATTACAAAACGTGTGTTGTTTAGCATAGGGATGGTTTCAGTGACCACTCCCTAAATAAACCAATTTCTTTATCAACAATTTTGTTATGATTCCAAAGCATATAATCCACTCTCAAATCGTGTGCAATATGAAGCTCATACGACATTCCGTTTTTGAGTTATGAGCCAAAAACGAAATTGAGATGAAATATTTTGCATTCGGTAGAGACAATCAACGAAAAAGTCTTGAAACGCTTGCGCTTAAATAACGGAAAACTGTCACCCCCTCTCCCCCGTGCAATGTTGAGAAATACCAAAGTCTTCAGCGTCAAAGTCGGTGACGACAAATCTCATGACCAGGGGAACGTTTTGCAGGGGTCAGGTCAAAGGTCATGCAGATGTGAAATTTTAGAAATGCATTTCCTGTACATCTGTAAGGAGTACGGGGCTCAAACTTAATGATCAGGGGAACATTTTGGGTCAAAGGTTATCTGGGGTTAAATCTTAGAATTCACTTTCTGGATACCTGCAAGGGGTATGGGGCTCAAATTAAGTGACAACAAATCTCATGATCAGGGGAACATTTTGCAGGGGTCAGGTCAAAGGCCATATAGAGGTCAAATCTTAAAATGTCTTTTCTGGACATCTGTAAGGGGTACGGGACTCAAACTCGGTGACAACAAACTTGATGACCACGGAAACATTTTTGAACATTTTGCAGGGGTCAGGTCAAAGGTCATTTTGGGTCAAATTTTAAAATTGCAATTTCTGGACATCCGTAAGGAGAAAGGGACTCTAACTCGGTGACAACAAACGTCATGACCAGGGGAAATTTTTGGAAAATTTTGCAGGGGTCAGATACCTCCACAACACCAACACGCCCCACCTAGGTTTGTGGTCTATGACCATCATTTGCCACTAGTTTTATTTATTTCTGAATGCGTGTGCGGGTTTTATAGTTAAATGTGTTTCACATTAAAGTGCAAAGCAGCAATGATGTTTCTGTTATTAAAGCTTACTTGGTAATTGGAATTAAATCAAATACCTTTGGCAACTTTGCAACTGATCACGTGACCAACCCAGCGGGTCAGTTGCCTGGTGAAGCCTGGTGGGTTCCAGACGCAACGTCGCAAAGTTGCCAAAAACTAAAATTCCAGTATTTGATTTAATTCCAAAACTGTTGGAAACTACTGGATGACTAAGAACATTCAATCACTCACTTACTTGTAGCGGCTCCTCTTTAGCATTCAGTAATGACTGAATGTTCGCGAATACCTCGTGGCGTAGGTACTTTGAAGGTACTCCCAGTACCGACACTGGTACTCACCTGCCAGGTACTCCGCAGCTGAGTACCTACGTCGGTACTCTGGCAAGAAAATGAAGAAAGCGGGTTGCTATTTCTTATTTGTTTCTGTTGCCATATTGATTTATATTGATTAATATGTTCTTGAATTATGTTTCTTATTTTGTTCTTTGGACATTTTAAGGGGATAAGATAAGTAGGTCTATTAACTAAATGGGTGAATAAAAAGGTAAATAAACAAATTAATAAGCAACTGAGTAAATAAATAAACAAATAAGTAAGTAAATATTTAACTAAAGGAGTAAGTAAATAAATAAAGAAATAGGTAAGCAACTATGTAAATAAATAAATAATTAAATAAATAATTATCCAAATAAGTAAATAAATAAATAAGGAGATATGTAAATAAATAAGTGAATAAATTAGCAAATACCTAAGTGAGTAAGTAAATAAATAATGAAATAAGAAAATAACCAAGTAAATGAGAAACTAACTAAAGAGTAAGTAAACACATAAGTATATAGGGAAGTAAAGAACTAAGTAAATTTATAAATAAATAAACATCTTAATAAATATCAAGTTGATTTAAATTAAAATGTAGTTAACTGGACTTACTATTTATTGACTGGCGACGTTTCACATCCTATCCTGGATGCTTCCTCAAGCCGTCTGATTTTTTTTGGCGGCGATTAGTCAGTGACCCGTGACGGAGTCACAGAACTGAGACGTCGAGGGATCTTTTGGATAGCAGAACTGTAGGCCCCGCCAAGTTGTGGCGCAGACCTCCTCCTCTGTTCAGAGATGGCTCCTCATCCACGGTATCATCCACGTAACGGTACGAATGCGATGGCGCTGTACCAGTATACGACTCCAAGGCTCGGCGTTCAAAGCGTTCCATAAATAAGTTCACAACTATCGGAGAAACCGGGGAACCCATGGCACAGCCATGGCGTTGTCTGTAAAAGTTCCCATTGTACACAAAATATGTAGTGTTCAAACAAAGTTCTAACAATGAACACACTTGATCAGGATTAAGCTTTGTTCTTTCGCTTAACGTGTTGTCGTTGATCAGAAACTCCTTCACAACATCAACGGCTTCATCTGGTGGAACACATGTGAAGAGGGCAGACACGTCGTATGATGTAATAGTCTCCCCTTATGAATGTCCTTGATTTTATCAACAAAGTTCTGCCTACAGTTCTGCTATCCAAAAGATGCCTCGGGGTCACTCCATATGAAATCAAGGAGGCGCCCCACCTGACCCTCTCAGATTTGCTTTATATTTTAGTCATATGTTGTACCTGTAAAAATATTTAAAACCTGCAAATTTGAGGTCTGTAGCTCTTACGGATTTTCTGTGGCAGCCATTTAAAGTTGGAGTAGGGGGGTCTAAATTTGGACCCAAAAGTTGTATAGACCACTTCTGGCCATCCCGTCCTGAGATGTACGCTAAAAACGGGGTTATTACACTTGCCATCAGTGATCATTCCTTAATTTATAGTATAAGAAAAAATCCTAAACGTATCAAAGGACCTTCTCGCATCATTAAAGCGAGATCTTGCCGCCGCTTTGATGATGTTGCTTTTATTGAGGAGTTAGAACAGGTTCCGTGGGGTACGGTTGAAGACTCGGATGTCCCCGACTTGGCATGGGGCATGTTTGAAAGTTTATTTATTCCCATCTGTGATGTTCACGCCCCATTTAGGCAGGTTAAAATTCCAAACAATCCTCCTCAGTGGATTGAGGATGATTATATTGCGTGCAGACAAGACCTTGTGCGTGCAAAATCTCATGCCCATAATACCTGCTCTGAGGTTGACTGGGATGCTTTTATTTACTTCAGAAACAAAACTAACAATCTTGCTACCAGGCTCAAGCGGAATTTCTTTGAGTCTTCAATCAATGAAGCTGGAACTAACTCACATAAATTGTGGAAAACAGTTAAAACTGTGCTTCCCGGTTCTAAACAACAATCAATCAACAGCATAAGAATAGGTGATGAAATTGTCAATGATGGTAATTTAATGTTTTCTTCTCAAACATAGGTCAAAATCTAGCCGATGCCATTTGTTCCAACCAACCCCTATGAATGTCAATCTACCTTGCACTGAAGAGACGATACCGGAGGAGAGTCCTTTTATTTTCTCTAAGATATCTGAGGAGGATGCTCTTAAGCTTCTCAAAGGTATTGATAGTAAGAAAGCCACTGGTCTACATCATGAATCTTAGTCTCTCCACCGGTGTCGTACCTTCCGCATGGAAGAAAAGCAGAGTTTCTCCAATATTTAAAGAGGGTGACCACATGGACACTAGCAATTACAGGCCAATATCAGTCATCCCGGCCTGTATGAAGGTGTTTGAAAAGTTGGTCTACGGCCAGCTTTACAGCTACATCACAGATTGCAATCTTTTGTCTCCTAACCAGTCGGGCTTCAGGGCCATGCACTCTACTCAAACATGCCTTCTCGGTGTTACCGACTACCTTCTCGACAATTTTAACTCTGGTTTTTTCACTGGTGCTATCTTTTTAGACCTAAAGAAGGCGTTTGACACGGTGCACCACAACGTCCTGATTAACAAACTTCATAGCATAGGTGTGCATGGCACTGAACTTGACTGGTTTGGATCCTACCTTAGAGATCGCCAACAAGTCACTAAAATTGGTGATGTGGTATCCAGTCCTGCTCCAGTAAACTTTGGAGTCCCGCAGGGATATATACTGGGGGCCCCTCCTCTTTACCCTGTACATCAATAATTTATCAAGTGTTATTACCCATCCTGACTCCAAGGTAGCATTATATGCTGATGACACTGCTATTTTTGTCAGAGCTAAAACTATCAGGACCATTTATGACATTCTGAACTATGAACTCACCCATGTTGCTGAGTGGCTAAACCACAAGTTCCTCACACTCAAAGGGATGATTTTAGGTACTGCCCAAAAACTTGCTCGTAAAGACATGGAGCTTGAGGTTTACATCAATGAGTCTGTCATCGAGAATGTTGAGAAGTTCAAATACTTAGGTGTTTGGCTGGACCCGTCCCCACTTGGTCTTCTCACATTGAGAAGATTTCAAGCTCCGTTTCTAAACGTAATGGTTTGTTAAGAAGGCTGAGAAACATCTTGCCCAAGGAAACTCTCATTCTTTTGTATAAAACGCTCATCATTCCGCAACTTGATTATTGCGATACTGTGTGGGGCAACACTGCTAAGACATCCCTCAGAGACTTGATAAACGTCAAAATGCAGCTGGTAAGATCATTCTGGGGGTCCCACGCAGATATCCCACCGAAGTACTTCTCAACGATCTGAAATGGGATAAACTGGATTGCCGCCGTAATTTCCATCTAAATATAATGGTGTACAAAAGCCTTTGTAACCTACTCCCATCACCCCTGTGCAATATATTCCACACAGTTGCTTCGAGTCACAACCACCTGAGTAGAGCAGGGTCACAAGGTAATCTGGTCATCCCACATAGTAAGAGCGAGTCGGCTAAGCGAAAATTCACATCCAGAGGCGTGGTCTCTTTTAATTCATCGCCAACCCATGTTAAAGTACCATTACCTCATACACTAGGCCGCTTCAAAGCGATGTGCAATTAAATTATTTAATTATTCAGGTTGTTGCATGATGGTCGGCTGCAGTGCGGACTCTGTCTACGGGCTGTCTTAGAAGCCTGCCGACATTGCTGCACTGCAGCCGACCAGCACAGATGTGCTTCCTTGGTGTGTTCATATATGATGTTATTTGTTAAATCCATGGTATGTAATTCTTTTGTATGTATTTCATTTGTATTTTTGATGTATTTTGTTTGACCCCTGTGCCAGACTGGAAATCAGTGAGGACCACTGAGTTTGTTCCCCAGGCAAAATAAGGTCTAATAAAATAAAATAAATAAAATAATAAAGTGTTATTCTCATAATGGAACAAAACGGAAAACAAAAGAAAAACAATGGGATTTAAACACTGTCGCCGGCACACGGAAAAACTGCATTGTGCAACAAGCAATTGCATCCAGATCATAACAAATTAATAATTCCACTTCAACGCGTTCGTGTGCAAGCCTTGTTGAACGCGTAGTTGAACGCGCAGTCGGCCGCGTAGTTGTACCACGGACGCGCGCGCTTTGAAGTCAATGAACTTTACGATCAAAGGACTTTGGCGACGGAGTACCTCGCGGGTGAGTACCTTCACTGCTACTTCACTGCTGACACATGGGCGCGGTTACTGTGCAGGTACTTCCGCTGAAGGGCCATCGAAGTACCTCCGACTATGGTGTACCTATAAGTCACCTACTAGGTACATCGCAGTTGACTCTTAGGTGACGCATGGTGGAGTATCGATGTAAGTACATTGCTAAGGGGGTATCTACAATATGTTGGCCGACGCTGGTACTTTGGTGTAGTACCAACGTCGGCCACAAATAGCTTGGGTACTCGGTAGTAGCAGCGGTAGTAGCCGCGAAGTAACATTGCAGCAGAGGTACTCCGTCGCCAGGAATCTTGTAGTGTAGTGTAGAGCCTTTTTACAAGGCTATCATGAAAATTGATAGAGGTAAGTTTTGCATTAAACCCACTGCTGCGGGTATCTGCAGATCTCAAAGAGATTGGCTGATCTTCAGATAATGTATGTTGTCGGTTTGTACTCTGCATGTAATATTAATTTAGTTACGATGTCGATGTATTGTACAGATGGGACATTCGCATTCAGACTTTTGGGCAGGGACATTGGTAGAGGACGTGTAGTTGAGATATTTGATGGTTATGACTCCTGGGGCAGAATATGTACTACGACATGGACCCGAATAGAAGCACAACTAGTATGTCGTCATATGGGATACCAATGGGCTATTGCAGGCACAAAACTTCCCTCTGAAGATGGAGCACCACCCACAATTATGTCTATACAGTGCCGCTACGATGCATTATCTCTGGATGAATGCACTGTCCAGGAGATAACAGCTGAATGTGCTTGTGACGAAATGAATGCTGCTATTATTTGCTCTAATAGTAAGGAGAAGTTCTTTAATGTCTAATCTAGAATATTGCTTCATGGATTCATGCCAACAAACTTTTCTCCAATGCAGATAAAACATCGTTCATGCTCTTTACCACGTACTAAAACTATAAAGTAAAGGTCCGTTCATACTACCACCGCATTTGCGATGCGGTGCGTTGCCGCACTACATCGTACTGCAAACTACTGCATTGCGATATCGCAATAAAGTTAAATACAGTTTAACTTGGAAATGCGACGAGTTGCGTTGTGTTGCGGCAAAAAGTAATCGATATATCGGCATCGCAAAGCAACGCATCGCAAATGCGGTGGCAGTATGAACGAACCTTAAGAACAGTCCTCAAACAGACATGCTTCCGTGCAGGAGGTTTTTCCGGCCAAATTCTTTTACTTAGTAGGCACAACATTATATTGCAATGCCCTTATATATAGGGTGCACAACTTATAAGTTCCCCTAATGCTTTTTAAAATAAGTCGAAAATTATTTAACGAAATGTAAAATTTTAAAAGTTATGAGTAACCTTATTTGTTTTACACATCTAGTGTCACACATCATTGCGTTCGGTCACAATGGTTCATTATGTAAAAAAAGAGGCAGTTTGAAAAGTTGCACCTTAGTCCATAGGTGTCAATTTTCAAGCAATACAGTATGTCAGATCTGTTCATGTGTTTGTTACGGAAATAAAACATAAGGTCTATAAATGTTCAGTAGGGAATGTGTCCCCCTACACTGTTAACAGGTGCATTACAACGTCGGCGCATGCTGTTTATTAAAGTCTGGATCCGTTGCTGGTTTCAGATCCGTTGCTGGTTTCATCCAAATTCACTTTTGACATGTCCTGACGAACAGACGTGACACGTCCACGAGGTTCTCCAGGCTGATTTTTTACTTCTCCTGTCACCTGAAATTTTATTCTCAATTTTTGAATCGCATCCCATTAAGCGCAACTCCCATACGACGAGCAAATTGTTTTACTGGTACATTTTCATCCAGCAAACCTATTGCTCGACCGCGAAGGAAATCGGGCAAACGTGGCATTTTTAAATGTGATTTTTCACATGTGATGAACTACTGGCGATGTATGGTCTATTCCCAGTGGGCACACCTGACGTTGAAATCACGTTGAAGTCAGGTTGAAATTTCGACGTCGAAATCAATTTTAACGAAGAAATCACGTTGTATTTGCAAATGGATTTCAACCTGATGGATTTCAACCTGATGGATTTCAACCTGATTTCAACCCGATTTCAACCTATAGGTTAGTTGAAATCAGGTTGAAATTTTAACGTTGTATCGACGTTGAAATTTCAACCTGATTTCAACTAACCTCTAGGTTGAAATCAGGTTGAAATCAGGTTATGTTGAAACTTCGACGTTGTATCAACGTTGATTCAACGTTGAAATCCTAACCTGTGCCCACTGGGTTCTCACTGCAGTACATATCCAGCCCAACTCAGCCATGTATCATTAAAGAGAAAAGAATTAAACACCTGCTTTGCTTTTGAAAAAGAAAAAAAAAAACACACCAAAGATTAAGTTTTCTTTAATAAACACATGATTATTCCTGGCCTACTGTATTGTTTGAGAGTTGACTCCTATGGACTCAGATGCAACTTTTAACACTGTAAAAAATGGTCTCTTTTGTTTACATAATGAACCATAGTGACCTAACGCAATGACATGTGACGCTATAATTTGGACCAAATGTGTAAAACAAACAAGGCTACCCAAACCATTTTACACGTTTGCATTTCGTCAAATGTTTTTCGATTTATTTTAAAAAGTATCTAGGGGGGAACTTATCAGTTGTGGACCCTATAGTTATTAAACGTTGTAATACATGTTCTTTTTTTTTTTTTACGAATGTTTGGGGCATTTAAATGAATGTTGGCTTGCACAACGCAACTCCAATCAACTCTTAAGGTTGGTCTGAACCCTGGAATTATGGAAACTTTCCGGCCTCATAAAGTGTATAAAAGTATACATATTTAGAATGGCAAAGACTTGATAAGTTCATATGTGAGGTCAAATTTGGGCCAAAATGCTCATTTTTGGCCCAAAATCCCCCAAAACGGGTTTTGGCCCACTTTTTTTTTCGTGCAACGTAAAAAAGAAAATTCTTGGGCCAAAATTGTTTTTTTTTTATTAATTTTAAAAACTAGATAAAAATATCTAGGAGCTGTTTTTTCATTTTTTTGAATTTCGACCAACTTCGAGAAATTTGCACAAAAAATGGTCAAAAATGCTGAATTTTCCAAAAAAATCATAAAAAGCCCGATTTTTCGCACAAATTTCAAATATTTTTGGTGAAGTTGGTCCTAGATATTTTTATCTAGTTTTTAAAAATTAATAAAAAAACTATTTTGGCCCAAGAATTTTTTTTTACGTTGCACGAAAAAAAAGTGGGCAAAAAAACAACAAAAATGAGCATTTTGGCCCAAATTGGACCTCACAGATGAACTTATCAAGTCTTTGCCATTCTAAATGTGTATACTTTTATATACTTTACACCAACAATTAAGCAGTTATGAGGCCCGAAAGTTTCCATAATTCCAGGGTTCAGACCATCCTTAAAACTCGATATTTGATCTTCGTTATTCCTATAACCTCACAAAAATACAAATTTTCGTAGTGTGTTTATAATTGTTCTTGTGCACATGTATATAAAAAGTACTATACTACATTGTTTCGTAATAAAAAAATTATGCACTATGATAGCAAGAAATCGAGCGGGGAAAGGTGTTCATTATTACGTGTATTTCAATGGGACGCCATTGGTGGTGTGCGCCCTTAAGCTACGCAGATTGTTTGAGAGGCAAATTTTGTAATGTACTTTTATTCCGGTATTCAATGTACAGATTCGTGATCCCTACATGTAGGCTGACCATATTGCCCATACATTGTTAAATTTGAAATTGTCCTCTTATAATAATATACAGTAGTAGACAAATTCTAAAACTTGGTCAACCGTGAGAAAGGGTTCTTACCAGTTGGTGTCCTTCTGCAATAAATCCTTTGCTACAAAAACTACCCCGAGAATACTTTTCACTTTACTAATTCAATCATCACACACCACTGGTTCACCATGTTCATAATGTATTTGCAACAGAAACGAGATGGAGTGACAGGAACGGAATACCAAATGTAACTTTGGGCCCATCATACAGCTACGATAGCACCTTGATCAGTTACTATCTGGAAGCTCAAATAAGCGATGAAGATATGTGGAGCAGAATTTGTTTTGCCGGGCACACTCATTATAACCATAACAATTTGAATACTTTCTACTGTGCAAATTTCCATTTCGATTGCGATCACGTTCAAGCAAGTAACGTACAAAACAGGATTGGGTTGAACTCCACATCTGTTTTAATTGGGACTTTGCGACAGCAACCTATGGGACGACATTACCTGGATATAATAATTGATGGGTGGGTGAATGGAAGCTGTTCAGATTTGGAACTAGATGAACTCACTTGCTTTTGTCGTAAGTGCATTTCACATGGATCATGTGGATTATCTTCTAGGTGATATCGTTTTCAGCATGCTCACCACCGCCGCCGCCGAGTAAGATCGACTCTTTCATTTAAATTTAATATACTTGTACCTGTATGAGTTTAAATTTCCCCTCCCAAAATTAAAGGACCAAATGTTTAACTAAGGTGAATCAATTTATTGTCATGTAACACGCTCTCAAATTTCTTTTCACCATTACTGTAATCTATTACATGTTTTAGACGTGACCACTGTTGAAAAACCAACTGCGATAGTAAATGGCACAAGGATGTATACGACATCCCATAGTAGTTGCGATGGTCGATGTGATCACGATGACTTCACTACTTGCCAATGTGATAGTAACTGTGTATTCTTTGGTGACTGTTGTTTTGACTACGACACTGCGTGTCAAGGTGTACATAACGTAACGCAAGGACATATCCCTGACAGAGACGCATATGACTGCATCGATGCCTATGACGCCACATCAACTTCACAGCATGGCATTTATCTTGTGACCCGTTGTCCTCGATCTTGGAAGGAACCATACATCAAATCACTTTGTATGTCGGAACATACCAATGCAATGCATGTTTATGATCTTAATGGTGTCAACTACCAGAACATGTATTGCGCAATATGTCACATGAATAAGCCAGTTGATATTCATACGTGGGGTCATGAATATTCTACGACCGACCGCTGTTACCATGAGAGAAATCCACGCATAATATCACGTCACTGCCGTGAGTTTCCAGAATGTCCCGAATCATTCCAAAATGACACAATTAAAACAGCTTGCCAGTCTTACTTTTACCCGATAACCATATCTTGTTTTAGTGATCCGCAGTTATATTTATACAAAAATCCACATTGTAAAATATGCAGCGAGGAATACCATGATGAAAACGCATGCATTGAACATGCTGAAGCATTCCAGCCAGGTCTTGTTAGTATGTGGGACTTTAGACCGAGTACAAAAGACTCTACATCTGATCAGTCTTTTGTTTGTCCACCTGGAGAAACGTCTGATCTGGTATCCCAACAATGCAAACCCGTCGTGTGTTCGTTTGGATTTGCATTGCGGAGTAACAAATGTGTTTTACAGAATGACACTAAACACAGCTACGAATTAATCGACTTATGGGATTGTAAGCAACAGCAGGTCATCGTCATGTTTAAGGGTCAAGCAACATCTAGCCTTTGTTTGCGAGCCAAGATTAGCAAATACGTCAAATCTGATCCACGTCAATTTGAGTATCGCATATCTACTAATGACCATTCTCTTTGGATTGCACTTCGTTATGATAACATAAGAAATGCCTCTACTCTGGTTCAAGGCATTGAAGATATATTCCACGCCGATACACACATACATGCATGTAACATTGACGAGATTGATTTTGCGGTGTATTGTAACCATAGTAACAGCGGTATGAACGACGACTTTAACTGCACTCAACGTTGGTTCTCTTTATCACCATCTGACATAATTCCAGTCAATATCTCAAATCATGAAAATGTTTATTTTTATGACGGCCAGTATGTCGTCCCAGATCACATTATTTTTAATTTCAATTATGTAATTCGAAGCGGGAAACTTACAGCAATGGAAGTAGTATTTTTCTGTGGGCAAATGATAGATATTCCATTGTTGGATTGCGAAATGATAACGATAGAGTCCTCAGAGTATCATATTAACGAAAGCGGGTTGTTCCTCGGTAGTAACGATGGCGTTGTTGATACTGGTCGTTTTATTTTGTTGAAAGACAAATCTGCTCAAATCTGCATTGATTCTATTCCTTCAAAAATCGATAAAACTCAATCTAATTTTTACCGATTTATTTCTGGAGTTCTTGATTGTGTCGCCTTTGTATTCACATGTCTGTCTTTAATTGCTGAGCTTTGTACGATCATAACTTACTGCAAGTTGAAACCCCTTCGTCATTTGTACGGATTTGGTATTTTGTGTCTTAGCGTTACCCTATTTTTTGCACAGGTTTTCACTATTCTCTCTGATAAGATTGTAATGTCGGATACACTCTGTATCGTGTTTGCTGCGCTAACGCATTACTTGTGGCTATCTGTCTTTACTTGGTCGACCATACTAGCAGTGATTCTATTTGAAAAGTTTGTTATTCATCCAGTCAATCGGAAAAGTGATACAGGGATGAAAAAACTGGCCTGTCTGTTATTTGGTTTGTGCACACCATTACTGATCGTGACCTTGGCGTTAGTTGTCCACGTCTTAATACCATCTGACGTAGGTATTTATGGCAGAAGTGTTTTATGTTGGATAGTTGATTCGCGTGCTAATCTTTATGCTTTTGGAATTCCTGTTGCATTGGCGATTATCAGTAATATCATTCTACTGACAGTAACGATGGCTGGTTTAGTTTTGCAAAGGAGAAAGTCTAATGTGTTGCAGCAAAAACCTGTCAATAAAGATGGAATGCGAGACGTACTTATGTTTTGCAAGGTATGATCAAC